>NC_056745.1:1079384472-1079684472 GCF_019279795.1 Protopterus annectens
CAATTCCTTTGCAAGACACCTTCTTTGGATTAAACCTCAAATTAAAAGTATCTTCCCAGATCTTATCAAATCTAGGGAGTGACAAAGAAAGAAATGCTCACTCTGCTTACTGGAATATAAAACTACTCTCAGAAGCAACCAGCTTTTATAAGCCTGTAAAAGTCTGCAATTGTACTGATAAGTTATTATGGCCAGGGCATAACCCATACTGTTCACACTGCCTGATCCAAATATCGAAGAAATCAGAAGTCATTCTGTTTCTCACTTTCATAACCCTGTATGGCACCTTACAAGAAACACAAACCTTTTCTCTTATGAGATCCCTACTCAAAGTGAATGTCCAGTCTTCTCCTTCTATAGTGTTATACCAGTTTAGGTGTATAAAGTGCTTCTTGTACTACAAACTAGTTCACTTGGTCAGCTATAGTGGCATAGAGGAACAAAGTTCTGACTGTGGCCCAAATGGCCTTAGTTTGATTAGCAGCTTATCTTTCTGTAGAGGGTGGAGTTGGGTGGGTGGTCATCTACTGGAGCTGGTATGGGAAGAATGGGCATTTCTATCCTGAAGGATAGGAGGTAGGAAGGGATCAACCAATTCCACACTCCTTAGGGGGAGGGGAAATTATGCAAAAAGATGATTCTGGGACATGCATGTGGTGCACCAAGCCATTCATCCATGCAGTAACTTTTAATCTGAGGTGTATCAAAGCATATACTCTTATGGGGAAGGTGAATTGACCTCCATAGTAAAGAGGGTCACATTTCCCACATGCAAGGGAAACAGGTTAAGTCTATATTAGAAGCACCCTCATCAGCAAGATGCTGACAAGACCACATATATCTTTCATGCCTGCCAGTGAGGGATCTCACCTCCATACTTTTGGCAGAATGTCGAATGCGGGGAAGCAAAGGGGCAGAGTTTGATTGGAGATATTGGATTGTTGACAGGAATGAAGGAATTGTTGAAGGATGAGAACCTGCATCTATCCTCTAATATAGTTGCCAAATGTTCTTCAGCAAGTAGTATATCCCAATACTTATTTATGACCCCAATAAAAGATTTGCTATTCTTACCGAACATGTTAATGAATCTAATCTTGGAAATGCATCCAGACTTAGACCTACCATATGTCAATAATTGCTGTCTGGGCATCCATTCCACAAGATGTTTAATCTGAGATAAATGACTCTCCAAATATCCACGTTCTATGAATCTATTGGTGAGGTCTGTGTTACATGAGTCAAGATCAGCTGTTCTGGAACAGATTCTCTTATTTCTCATATATTGAGATTTGGGGATATTTCGCATAATATGACCTGGATGACAGCTGGAGGCATGTAATAATGAATTTGAACAAAGAGGCTTTCTATAAACTGTGCTGGCCAAGGTACCATCTGATTGTTTAGTGACCAATGCATCCAAACAGGATATAGATTTCTTATTGGCTTGCACAGTGAACCGAATTTCCCATTTGTTTTCGTTTAGATAACCAACAAATTTGTTCAAATAAGCCATATCAGATTTCCAAACAAACCAGCAGTCATCCAGGTACCTAAGCCAAATATCCATCTCATCCATGTATATGTTATGACTCTTGTCATATATAACTTGATGTTCCAAGAATCCCATAAAGAGATCCGCATATATGGGGGCAAAGGCTGCCCCCATAGTGGTTCCCCTATTCTGTAAATAATACTGACCATCGAAAAGGAAAACATTTTTTGTCAAAACATGTTCCACCAATCCTAACAAAAAAACTGTTGAAAGCAACACTGTACAAATTAAGTTCTAAAAGCCAGAATTCCAACACCATAAGTCTGGCCCAATGTGGGATACTAGTGTAAAGCGATGTCACATCCAAGGTGCACAAGAGCCAGCCATCTTCCAATTGGGAATTGTCAATGATGTTAAGAAATTCCATTGTGTCTTTTATTCTGGCCCTTACACCCTTTAGCAGGGGTTTCAAATATCTAGTAAGAATCACAGAAATGGGTTCAGAAAGTGACCTGACACAATGAGACTTCCCAGAGGATTGTCAAGGCTCTTGTTCACCTTGGGAAGAAGGTTGAGGTACGGTAACGAAGGTTCAGTAACTTTGAGGTGGTGGAGGGTTTGTTCACCAATAATATATTTATTATAAGCATGTTCCAAAAACTCATCAATCTCAGCCTTAAATTTGGAGCTAGGGTCAATAAATAAAGGAGTATAAAACCTAGCATCATTGAGTTGTCTGATACCCTCCTTCTCATAATCTGACCAACTCATCACCACTAAAGACCCTCCCTTATCTGCTTGAACTATCACCAAATCCTTCCTGTTTTTAAGTTTTAACAAGGCCTCTTTTTCATACTTATCAAGATTATCTGGCAAAAAACCATACCCATTAATGTTTGCAAAATGAAGCTCATGAAGTACACATTTTTGAAAAGTGTCAACCTATTTATTCATTGGTGGAACAAATTTAGAAGCATGAAATTTAAAACTACCCTCATCTGGTAAATGCTGGTCTTCCTGGTCCCCAAAGAGAATCTTTAAATTCAAAAGTCGACAGAAAGACTGTACCTCTTGCACAAAATCATATTCAGACACATAAAAAATAGGAATGTAGTTTAAACCTTTATTAAGAAATTTATAATCATCCTTTGACAGAATTACTGAAGATATATTTATTACATTGTTGGTTTCATTTTTGGTTCTAACAATTGCAGCATTGTCTCTAAACTGACCCCTGCATTTGTGTTTCCTACCCCCACATTTCCTATTGCCCCTAAAAGGGTTTTCTGGACATGGTGGTCCATCTATTCTACCATACTATGTATAGGGACTGGTGACGTCTGAGGAGCATCATTTTCATTGTCAGTACATGAAGACAATTTAAGATGCTTATCAGAAGAGTATTCCTACTGCTTTGCTTAACAAGAAGTAGTTGCAGTGTACCACTGTGCACATTCCTGTTAAATTGCTTAACAAGTAGTTGCAGTGTACCGCTGTGCACATTCCTGTTAAATTGCTTAACAAGAAGTAGTTGCAGTGGTTGCAGTGTACCACTGTGCACATTCCTGTTAAATTGCTTAACAGGAAGTGGTTGCAGTGTATGGCTAGTGCATTGATTCAGTGGAAAAGCTCACATTTTGTAAAACATGTGACGCAGGTTTTATTATTATCTAAAATGTCAGATAATCATCTCAAAAGGAGGAAGATTTGACAGGCCACTGGCCAGCTCTGTTTTTTTTTTTTTCAGTGGAATCACTTAACAGGCACCCATTGTAGGTCAGGGAGGCTTTCTACAAGCAGACAACAAAGTCACAGCTGAACACAGATATCTGTATTAGGGACTATACCATACCTCTCAACCTCTAAAAATCATAACACTGGCCTTTAGATATCATAGCAGATTATCAGAAAGAGAAGCATTTTTGTTTTATTTTTCGCAATAGAAAGTCTTTATACACTAAACCTCATCTTATTAGTGTTACAGAATATTTGTATATATTTAATTTATTTAATTATGAAGGTATATACCCATGAATAGATCTGACTGTATGAGGAACATTATAAATCTAGGAGGAGCAAGACTAAATCTCAGGGCCAAAATCAGAGCCGTGTGCCTAAATTATAATGGTTGAGAGATATGGACTCTGAATGGATGTACTTTCATGCTTCCTGCACTGACACAATTGCATATAAGGTGCAGGAAATGGTGTAATAATAGTCCATGACAATATGGCTTCAGGCCAGCACAGGGAGCACATGTAGTCCTGGCAACTTAAACAGCAGAAGCATTGCTGAATAGTCATTTTTACTTAAGAAAGGCTTTTGATATGATTAAAAATTAATCACTATTTGAAATTCTGTCTACAAACTACCATAAGATTCTTTTCAGGTATTTACAAAATGAGTACTAGTCAAAAGGAGGAACTATGTAATTTCATAATTATTTGCTCTAATGCTTGGGATCCCTCAAGGATTAGTGTTAAGGTATCTCATACTAATAGGGCTCCCTACTGAAATGTCGGTACTGAAAATGCCAAGAGCCAACTTGCCAAACAAAGAAAAAAAGCTCAAAAATGCAGAAAAAGAGAGAATCTCAAGCATCACTCTACTTCTTTAAAATTCTTTTTTTTTTTTTTTGCAGTGGGGGGAAGCCCCTGCACCCCCACACCCCAATATATATATATATATATATATATATATATATATATATATAGAGAGAGAGAGAGAGAGATATACACGTATTTTGGAAAAAAGAGAATATTCCAAAACATGGCCATCTCAGACTTAGTATACATAAGTCCATTTTTTTTCATCCATTCAGTTTCCATGTTTCAGGACTTGCTCTAGTGGGTCCCAGCATTTCAAATGGTTACCTGTTTGTTGTGTTCATTAATGGTATGGCAAGTTACTATGAAACTGCTTAACTGGTAGAGTACACAGATGATGCAGTCATCTTCTTTGCCGATACTTAGTGTTAATTTAATAGTGTGATACAATTTATCTTTAGCTCTTTGTAATTTCAGCTTTCAGCTGTGAGACTGTACTTTACTGCTAGAAAGGAAAGGCTATAGTCCTTACCTGCAAATGCTATGTTGCTGATTATCCATTATCAATTCTTCTTCATCTGGCACCATAAATATTTCTTCTTTCCATTGTTCAGGAATTTACATAGTAGTGTATAACATTGATGTGAGTTATCATTGATAACTAACTCAAATTCATACATCTCAACCATCCAGATTTTTGCAGAATGTCTGGATTTTTGCCTCATGTTTTTGGTCTGGTTTTCATAAAATCTGCAGTTTTCTGGCAAATCACTGCAGACTGACATCACAAAATAATGACAATGACCACAAATAGAATGGAGTAGAGCTTCAGACATGTTCCATATTATTGCCAAATAGTCATTATGTACAGATTGGTTATACCTGACCCACATAAAGAACCAAGAGAGTAAGGGGTGTGGCCAAGATGGAAAGCAGTTAACAGCACTGTTTTTTTAGCTCTGCTTCATTTTAACATCTCTGATAGGATTTATACTAAAAAAAAACTGAAATAGAACATTTCAAAACTTGATGGATTATAGTTGAACATCTGCTGAAAGATTTACCACAAAAAATAACAAGTTTAAAACTCTTTTAATAGCTTTTTCCTGTCAAGAAAATAAGAAAGAACTAATTGCCTCAGAATGAGCCACTCTAAGCCCAGTGTGCAAGACAGTACTATGAAAAAAAACATGCAGGCTATACTAAGTAACATCAGTGAGTTATCTGTAAAGATAAATAAATTGGACAATTTTAAAGAGGAATGTAAGAAACAAGTTGAAGTGCTGAGTGAATTTCTTAAACAACAATCATCACAAATCTCGAGTGTTGTAGAGGTAATGTCTGATTGTGATAGAAGACTACTTGAAAATGAAAATAACACAGAATTTCTCCTGAAACAAAACAACTTATTCTGAGATAAAATAGAAGACTTAGAGAACAGATCTAGAAGGAATAACATCAGGATTTACGGGATTCCTGAAAAAGAACTGGGAGACATTATGATTCAATTCCTTAATACCTGGCTGTCTAAAACATTGAACCTGCCTGAAGCTTTTTCCTTTGGAATCAAAAGGGCACACAGATCACTTTCTAACTCATCTTTAAAAAAAAAAAAAAAAAAAAAAAAAAACACCTTCACCAAGGTCAGTGATGGTAAAATTTTTCTCAAGTCAAGATAAGGATTTAGTTTTAAAATCTGCATGGACTAATTATCCAGTTAAAATTAAAGGAAATATTGTAAGGTTTCACAATGACTATTCTACATTAGTGATGTCCAAGAGAAAAGCATATGTGCCACTTGTTAAAAGCTTAAAGAACAAAAATATTAAAAAACAAATCTTTTTTCCAGCAAAAATAAGGATTCACCTTCCAGGAAAGAATATTTTTTAAAACCTTGGAAGATGTAATGGACTTTATACAGAAAACTAAAACTCTAGAAAAAAAACAGAAGAAATGGACTGGAACCTATCAACTTCTTTAAAGAGAAATGCAACAAGAGATGGTTGGTTAATAATAGACAAAAACAGTAAAAAACTGAAGAAGAAATAAAATCAATGTATTTCATGGTTATGAATTATTATTAATTTAAATAACTCCTTGAATACTTATAAACAGGTTCTGCGTATTACTTTTTACATGGTAAATCATTTATTTATTTATTTATTTATTTATTTCCCTACTTCAAACGATTACTAGTTCCTTTTCTAAAAATGTTAGTATTTGATTCTTTTAGCTATATATGAAATTAAAGTCACTTATTTACACTTAGAGTTTAGAAGGTTAAAGTTAATCATTATTATGATGAAACTTAGGTGGCGCACTTTTTGATATCTTGACATAGTTAAGTAATATACTACTAAATATAATACAAAATACAACAAATGACACTAAAGAGACATGTTAAGTTACATTCTGGATTCTTAAAATGGTCCAGTAGTGTGCTACTGATAGTATACTTGACATGCAATAGTACCCAGGAAAGATATGCAGCCAGATTCAATAAAGCCTACACGATCCATTTACACTGTGCACGTGTCACCCAGTGATGCACAAATGGCTGCGCACTGTTTTCAATTCAGTACAAGTCTCTACATGGTGTGATAGTGTGTAGAGCCATACACAGCCATGCAATCAAGGTAAACACCGTGGCATGCAAATTACAGCATAAGCAGCTGAATTATATGCTAATCTACCAAGCCATGATGGAGGAGCTATTCAACAAGCTATAAATCAACCATGTAGTCTAAGTGCTGGTTTTCCCTGTGAATTCTAAAGCCTTTTAGAATACAGCCATGGAAAGGAGTCTACACAGGAACAATGTTAGGGGTTTCTGTTGCTTTAATTCATGTGTATGTGCAACAAGCTGAAGTCTATGCTGGTGCTGCTAAAAGACCAAGGCCAAGAAGGAGAAAAGTTTTCAGACCCCGTTTTTTAACTTATCATAGCTAACCTACATGATGAGGAAATTGTAGGGTGCTACAGCATAGATAGTGGCACACTACAGGAACTCGGCAGCCTCTGTCATCCTCAGCTCAGAGCCAGGGCAAATTGAGAGGAACCCATCCCATTGGAGACCAAGGTATGTGTAGCACTTAGAATTTTATCTACAGGTACCTTTCATAGACCAACAGGGGATGTATTGGGGGTGTCACAGGCATCAGCATCCAGGATCCTCCATCAATTCCTGAATGCTATGTTGCAACATGCTAGTGAGCACATATATTTTTCCTGTAATCCTGAGGATAGGACCGGGAATATGCAGAAGTTCTACCCTGTAACACACTACCCTGAAGTACTGGATGCCATAGATTACACACATATAGAAATTAAGGCACCACCTGGGGAACAGGAAAGGCCCTACATTAATAGAAAGGGCTTCCACTCTTTTAATTGCTAAGTGATGTGTAATGCCAGGGGAATCATCTTGAATGTGTGTACTGGCAACCCAGGCATACCTCCCAACTGTATCAGATGTTCACCAGGGGGAATATCCCACAGGCATACTCTCAACTATACAGATTTTCACAGAATATTCAGATTTTTGACTCATATCTTTGGTCCATTTTTCATGAAATTGTGGTTTTCTGGCAAATTAGTGGCAAAACATTAAAGACTGAGGTTAGAAAATAATGATAGACATTTGAATTTCAGACTTCATACACTTCAGAAAATTCATGCTAATGGAAAACCTTTGATTCTATCAACTTTCTAAGTTTGTAAAAGCAATATATAAAAATTGTCCCTATTTTTGGCCTTTCATCCCACTTTTATTAAGGCATTGTCCAGATTTCTTGCTCTAAGAGGTTGAGGGGTATGCCCACAGGGTTATTTACTGGGAGATGGAGGTTATGCACTGGAACCACGGCTGATGACACCCATCAGAAATGCACACACCCCTGCTGAAGAACACCATAATGAGGCACATGCTCAAACCAGAAATATCATAGACCATGTCTGTGGGCTGCTGAAGTCACATTTCCGGTTCCTAGATACATCTGGAGGAGCCCTGCAGTACAATCCATGGACATGTACTAAAATATTCACAGTATGCATCATGCTGCACAACATCATCCTAAGAAAACAGCTTCAGCAAGATCAACAAGGGGAAGAGGCTCACATCCCACCACTAATGGTAAGGTCCTGACAACTACATGCAGGTGAAGAGTCAGTGGGAGAAGCAGCAGCTGCTATGGGTGTATTCAGACATAGGTGTGCTCAATATGCCCTCACATTGGCTAAGAGACAATGTATAGCACACTCGTCTTCTATGCACATACACATAATAACTTTGATGCCAGGCAATGCTCACAGCCTTTACCTACCCATATATTGGCTGTGTAGTGCTTGCATCAGTCAGTCCTGAACTAAAACTGTTGCAACTGCTGGATTTACAAGGTAAGTGTTGAACCTGAAATGTGTTGTGTAATAATGTGAATGGCTGGCATATCCCTGCATGTTGTTACTTGGTTGTGTAAGCAAGTAAAAGGTGGGAGATTTGTACAGAAATGACCTTGACATGCAACAGCGTAGACATATTATACTTATATGTGCCCATTCTTAAGTAGTAGGCCTCAGGCATTAAAGATTCACACAGTCATACCTCTCAGAAGTAGTGGATCGTGACTGAATGCCCTGAGTTTAGCACCATATGTTTGTACTGGAAAATCATTAAAGAGAGAAGTTAGAAAGTAATGATAAACATTTCAGTTTCAGACTTCACAACCCACACAAGTTCTTTAACAATAAAAATGTAACATTTTGATGCTATCAACTGTCTTTCTAAGACCAATATAAGTCAAAGGTGCAATTACCAATTCAACATCACAAATGCACATATACTAAGTCAAATATGCACCCTGAGTGTCAGACACAAAGCTTACGTATACCTGAATATAAAAGACACAAAACAGGGATATGGCACAGTTATCATCACTTGCACAGGGTGTTGGGGGGGGGCAGGAAGCCTAGGCTGACGCAAAAGGTCAGTGAGTGTGTGTGTGATTCAGAAAAGCAACAAATGGACAGTGAGACAAATGGGTTTTAAGCTTCACAGATAAAACATATAACTGTTGTTTGTGTGTCTCTGTATGGGTCATCAGGTGAAATTGGTGTGTGAGTGTCTGCATGAACACAGCCAAGCTCTGTGCTAGCTCTACATCTTGGTATGTCAGACAGGTGTGAGCCGTGCATGGTAGAGGTGGCAGTTCTTTATTGTTGTACCTAGCCACAAGAACTGGTTCTGCCAGGAGTTGCACTGGCACATCCATGCCCATGGTCAGATGCACTGCTGCTACCTGAATGTGGCCAATGTATGATGGATGATATCCCCTCACAAGGATGCCCAGCACCATGAACCCATGGCTTGCCATGTCTGGGTGTGGACAGCTCAACCACTGATGGAGCAGTGGAAGCACTGCCACTATGGGAATGTTATCGGGCACGGCCATGTTGGCTAACAGCAAATGTTGTGGCTGATCTATGCCAATGAAGATGCCATCCCCCTCCTAGCAGATGTTCCAGCACAGACACCACTCATTCCAGTGTGTCATTCACCCAATCCATTGAATCGGCAACACGGTGGAGGTAATTATGCATGTCAGTCTGTGCCATATCTACAACCCTAAGCATTTCTCTGTAGGACCTATAGTAATGTGCCTGTGCCTCCATGATGGCCTTAAACATCCATTGAGTGGCACATGAAGTGACACCTGGATATGGAGGCTGTACAGCAGGACTTCTCCAAGTGCCCCAACAACCCTCCTGCATGGCACCTGGCCCATACTTTGGCTATGGACAGTGAACAGGCATTGAAGCCACAGTAACCACACTTCCCTGATTGATTGTCGCATCCTCCACCTGTCCAATATCTGAGGGCTCACTGGAATGGGAAGTGCCCCAACAACCCTCCTGCATGGCACCTGGCCCATACTTTGGCTATGGACAGTCAACAGGCATTGAAGCCACAGTAACCACACTTCCCTTATTGATTGTCTCATCCTCCACCTGTCCAGTATCTGAGGGCTCACTGGAATGGGAAGGCATAGGCCTACTGGCTGTGTCCAATGGAATTTGAGGGGAGGGCCATATGTCAACCTCAGTGTCAGATTCAACCTCTGCACCCCCCGACTGTGCTTCTGTTTGCTCTGTTTGGCCACCACCATCATCAGAGTCTGCTGATACTCTGACATCAGGTGGTAGAAGTCCCACACTTCCACTGTCAGGATCACCTGTGATAATAAGCAACAAACACAGGAGCAATTAATTCCTACACTACTATAGTCCAATATGTGCTAACAAATAACAGTTGTGCCACTATTAGATAGTACTGCAATACACTAATAAAAGAAAAATCCGAAACAACTAAACTGTGAAAAACACATACAGGCACTTTCTCCGAGGTAACCATTGTAGTGTCACACCACAAACTTAAAAATAACTCACTACAAAATGTTTTATTGCTTTCATTCTTTTACTGTAGAGAACTTCATCAGAAAAACAAAACAAAATCAAATCACTACATTTATACATTTCAAATCATGATGTCATTACCTAAAAAACAATCACAAAATACTACTTTGCTTAATTAATATATATGCCTTAAAAATATCCTTAGTATAATATGAACTTTAAAATAATAAATTACTAATCACATATTCTTGTATTTTAACAAATTTGTTGACCGGGATAGTCCGACTGGATACATTTCCATTTTCAGCGGAGGCCTGGGGAGAAAAGCTCCAAGGGAAAACATACAGTAAAGTCACAAAATAATTACATGTTACACACAGTTTACAGACTCTAATAGAACAAGGAAGTTATACAATCTCTCATTTTTTTCTTTTTTAATTTCATAAGTATGTAGACTAAAACAATTATGACATAATACTTAAATTATAGAGAAGGAGCTAGTCAGGATTAGTACAAGAACATAGCCAGTGTGTTTTAAAATATTGCTTGAGACTTTTTTGAATTGAGTTAGAGAGGGTTGTAGAGTAAGATCTGCTGGAAGTGAGTTCCACGTTTTGCCAACAGAGTTGGCAAACAGGGAGTCCTCAGTGGAGTTGTTGGTTTTGAATGTTTGAACCAGCAATGTATTAGATGAGCGGAGTGGCCTCAGGTTACTATAGGGGCTGATGATGTTTTTAAGTGCAGGCATATTTTCCGGATGGTTGAGAACTTTATGGGCCACTATGAGTTGGTTGTACTGGAGTGGGCTAGGCAATTCTAGCCACCCTAGCAGATTTAGGTTATAACAGTGGTGTGTCCTGTATGTTGTGCCAGTTGCAAATCTAGCAATGTGGTTATGATGGCTAGAGAGCTTGGTAAGTGCGGATTTGTTCAAGTTGGTGATTAAAGGGGATGCATAGAGAAGAGTAGAGAGTAGATGGGAATGGGCAATAGCTGTCCGAGCAAGTGGGGTAAGGAAAAGTTTAATCTTTTAAAGGGAGCCAAGTTTTTTATTAATGTTTTTTTATTAATGGTTTTAACAGTTTGATTGACATGCATATCAGATTTGAGATTATTGTCTACTATAATGCCTAAGAGTTTGGTTTGGGCATCTGGGGAAATAATGGTGCCATTATTAGATTTAATAGAAAAGGAAAGTGAGGAAGACCTACAAATGGGAGAGAAAAGAATCACCTTTGTTTTATTAGGGTTTAAGATCCACTGACAATTAGTGAGCCAATTTTCAACTGTGTTGAAAGCATTTTGGGTTAATGTCAGTAGATTTGACAGAGAGGAGGCTGAACAAATCAAAGTGGAGTCATCCGCATATTGAATGCAGTTTGCATTTGTGATGACAGTGTGAAGGTCATTAATAAAGATAGAGAAAAGAATGGGTCCTAGTATAGAGCCCTGGGGGACACCTAGGGTGATGTGTAGATGGATTGATAGTTTGTCCTGCCATAGGGCAGCCTGTTGCCTACCACTTAGGTAAGCTTGAAACCACTGGAGAGCATTGCTATTTAAGGAGATTCCCTTCAGTGTATGGATGAGTAGTTGATGGTTAACCATATCAAAAGCCTTGGAGAGATCATAGAAGAGGGCTGAGGACAGTTTGTTGTTATTTTGGTTTTGGTTTATGGCATTCGAGAAAGATAGGAGGGCTGAGGTGGTACTGTGGTATGGCCTAAAGCCTTGCTGAGAATTGGCCAACAGCTTGTTTTGAACAAGGTAGTGCAGAAGTTGTTTATGGACACATTACTCCATAATTTTAGCCAGGGGTGACAGAATAGCTATGGGTCTGAAGTTTAACAGTTCAATGGAGCTACCTCCTTTATGGAATGGTAGTACATGAGATATTTTTCAGACTGAGGAGATGGAAGCTTCGGACATAGTTCTATTGATGAAGATGGAGATGGGGTATGCTAGGACATCTGCAGCTTTTGTAGATACTCAGCAGGGAGGAGATCAGCAGCTAGAGTGATTGGTTTTAATTTCTTAATTAGGGCTCGGATAAGTGATGTAGAAACAGGTTGAAAGTTAAAAGAGAGTTGGGTTCTAGGTATAGCAGCATTTGAGTTAGAGCAATTAGGAGTTAGCTGACTAGCTAGGGATTGGATAGTCTCTGTGAAGAAACTATTGAAAGAATTTGCAATATCCTCCAGGGATTTATGGTTAGATACTGAAGGGGTTGGAGTGGAGGTTTGTCCTGGGTGAAGAAGTTTCTTTATTCCTGCCCAAAACTTTTGAGGTTTGTTTTGATGTTTCTGTTGAAGATGGCAGTTGTAGTCTTTTTTGTCTAGTATAATAGATTTTTTGTGTCATTCCTTAGCTGTCTATATCTAAGTTGATCTAGTGGGGCTTTTGTGGCACGCCAAGTATCCCATGCTTTATTTTTAAGTATGATTTTTGATTTGGTATCTTTTGAAAGCCATGGTGCAATTTTTGTTTTGGTTCTAATGGAGTGAGCAGGAGCATGTGAATCAAAGATAGCAAGGAATTTGCTATTAAAGTATACTACCACATCATCCAGTGATAGTTGTTTTAGGATTGACCAATTCCATGCCTTGAGTTAATTTTGGAAATTGGTGAGGTTGAAGTTGTTGTTTCTGATAGTTTTATATGTGGACTGGTGGGAGTTGTCCACCCTCTGCTTGATTATATAAGTAAGAAGGTGATCACTTAGGTCATCTGGGAGGGTCCCTGACTTGTACATATGGGGCTGGCTATTAATAAGTATCCAATCTAGGATACTTTCTTTGTTATTGGGTTTGCCTTTCCTGGTGGGGGAAAATATGATCTGTGTAAACCCATATAGGTTTGCATGGGTTGTAGGGGATTCTGAGGAACAGGTGTTCCAATCAATGTTGAACTCTCCAAGCACAATGGTTTCTTGCAGGTAGGTACTGCATAGCAAACAGAGGATGTATTCTAGAGTGTTTGTATTATTACCTGGGGGAATGTAAGTGCAGACAATGTTTATACATTTGTTTTTGTTAATTTGTAGTTTGGTAATAAGAATGTCTGCATTATTAACCTGGGGTGGTAGTAGGAAGTCCATAGTAACATTTTGTGTAGTTTTATAGAGTACAGCCACCCAACCACCCTTCCTAGTAGTACAGTCTAATCTAAGTATGTTGCACCCTAGTGGTAATACCTCATTGTCCTTAGTTGCCGGTTTTAGCAAGGTTTTTTAAGACATAATATATCAGACGAGTAATCTGCTAAGAGGGCTTGCAGGTTATGGACCTTATTATTTATGCTTCTGATATTTAGATGGCAGGCAAGGAAAGAATTAGGGGGCCTATTAGATGGTACTATGTTAGTAGGCTTAATAGTATAGGAACTGGAGTCAGCAGGTGAGGATGGGCCGGGATTTGGGTGGATGTCTTCATCCATTGTGAGGTTGTAATGTAAACTATGAGTTTCAGTATTTTATTTATAAGTTTTTGATAATGTTTGGTTCTGGGGTTGATATACCTGGATCTAATAGATTGGTAGTATTTAGGGATTAAGGAGTTAGGTATGAGGGGAATTATGAAGTGGTCATTATTATTTGATATTGATAGGGTGGTTATTTGGGATTTTGAGTAGTGGAATCCTGGGTAGTGTAGATTTTCGTAGGTGGTGAGGAGATATGGAATGAGCAATAGAGGTAGCGGAGAAAATAATAGCAATGATTTGAGTGATAACATTGCGACTAGCTAGGGCATTCTGTCAGTGTTGTATTAAGAGCAGGAATATCTTAGGAAGACTAGGAAGTTAGAGGCTATGATAATTGACCTAACACCTTTGTCAATTATTGATTTCCTAAAATTATTTTCCAGTTATTTGTTAAAATTTCTTTAATCTGGGGTCCATCTGTAGACATTGGAACTGGAAAAGAACAGCTGAAATCGAAATGCTTTTCTCTCTCAGGGTCACAAGTTGTCCTCTTTGTGGTGAATCCTCCTTTTAAGATTGGTGGGAACTTTGAATGTCTTTGTTTAATAACATTATTTGAAATGATTTTAAGTTTCTCAATTGGATAGTCCTGAGCATGAAAAAAGTTAATTAAAGTTTACATTTCTTGAATAAAAAGCTCATATTCACTAATTAACCTACTTACTCTTGTTACCTGCCCTCTGAAAACATTAAATTTCATAAAGGTAGGGTGAGAACTATTAAAGTGAATATACCAATATACAGCCTTGTTTGCTGTGGCATAGACTGGATTCGGGCCTGCTGGATCTAGCTTTGTTTGTGTAACTTGAGCACTAATCCAGGCATTCTCTAAAGTATTCAATTGTATTTATTACTGCTTGGTAGTAACTTGATTAAAGTTTAGCTGTCATTCTAAGTCTTTTGGATTAAGCACTTGGGCTTCAGACCAGTTGTTTTACATTAGGAAGGTTTGTGGCATGCACTGTGGTGGCAGGACAGGTAGCTTTCATCCTTCTAAGTTGGGAACTGCTGATTGAGAGCCCAGTGTCTGTTATTCTTAAAGTGTATTAGTTCTGGTTTAAGCACTTGGGCTTCAGGCCAGTTATTTTACATTAAGAAGGTTTGTGGCCTGCACTCTTGTGGGAGAAGAGGCTGGACTCTGCCCTTCTGAGCTGGGAATTTCTGGTTAAAGGTTTATAGTGCCTGAATATTTGAACTGTATCTTACTGGAATTGGTACACCTTGTTTGCTGTAGCATAGACTAGATCCAGGCCTGCTGAATATAGCTTTGTTTATATGCTTGTTGTTTGTTTGCTTGTTATTTCCCTGGAACGCTAATTCCACCTAATCGCGCTTCTCAGCTTCTGTGGATCATTAGTGATATCTGCATTGCTTACTGTACTTATTTCCTTGTTTCACTTGAAAGAAAGTTACTGTTTGTCATTTTTGCATTTAAGTTACCTGTAACACATTGCACTTAAGTTACCTGGCACTTGCTCACTAAAGCAATTATATAAGTCAGCACTAAAAATTAAAAGCACTACACCCTCACTCCCCACTGGCCCTGGTTTTCAATTATTAAGGAATTCCCAATATTATTCTAGCATGTCCAAAGGTCAGTTGTCAATCTCCTCTCCGGTCCAGCTGGTGAATCTGGGAATCTTGAGGCAATGTTACAACTGCCTCATGTACACAGACAACCCTCTCCTCCTCCCAACAAATTCCAACACATGTGAGAGATGCAACCATAAAGCCAAACTGGAGGCTAAGCTCTTTCAACTCAGTACTGGCATAACCAGTCAGGAGGAGAAGGAAACCGCACTCACTACAATTCCAGTCTCACATAGACCTACCACGACAGCAAACCAAACACATAATCACACAAAAACATACTCGGAGGCTCTAAATAAAGATCTGCTGAAGCAGCAGAGACCTCCAAAGCAGACACCCAAGCAGCCGCTACCCCAAAACAAAACACGTGCAACACATATCTCACAAAGCCAGTGTGCCAAACAGTCACAGCCCTTAAGACTAAACAACACACCTGATACACTTGTAATAGGTGACTCTATCGTCAGGCACACTGACGTCCCGCTCACCAGGCTGAACAAGGAGAGGGTCACGGTGATCAGCCTGTCGGGTGCTAGGATCCACCACATAACACAAACACTCAGGTCACTCCAAGGCAAGTACAAATATGACTCAGTCATTGTCCATGCTGGTGTGAATGACCTGAGACGTACCTCCCTGGACTACATGAAAAGAGACATAAAGGAGCTCTCTGAGCATGTAGCCCAGGCTGGTATGACCCTGACCTTGAGTAGCATCTTACCCTCACCAAGAATGATGCCACAATATGAAGACAAGATGATCAATTTCAACAATTGGCTTAAGTACTGGTGTCATTCAAAGGGGATCCAATGCCTGTCAGCTTGTGATGATATGCTCGACAAGCCACGATGCTTCGCTAGGGACGGCTTGCGCCTGTCACCCCTGGGCTTTCAGATATTGGCAAAGGCTCTTGCTACCCCCATAGTGTCTTTTTTAGGCAAGGCTCAAAAGACAAACCCACCTCCATAGGTATCACAAGGGATAAGAAACTAAGAGTAATGCTACTCAACGCCAGAAGTCTAAACCTCAAGATGCACTTTTCGAAAACTCTCCTTAGCATGGAGAACATCGATATCTGTGCAGTAACAGAAACCTGGTTCAGGGCTCCCGAGAGCACCCCAGCACTACCAGGTTATACCTCATACCATGCTTTTCAGCCAAAAACTTGGACCGAACCACAAAAGGAGGGGGAGTATCGATATTCATCAAAGATACCCACACCTCCAGGTTGGTGGCAAAGCACGAAGCATCAGAGACTATCCATGTGCAACTAACAGTGGGTAAAACTGCCTTCCAGTTTATAGCCTGCTACAGACCACCCTCCCAAACCCAGGAACCCCACTCGGCCTTCCTGAGAACACTGGAAAATATGAAGGTCTCTCCAAACACCATTATATTGGGCGACTTCAACTACCCAAACATAGACTGGGAGCATTACTCTAGTTTCAACACCCTAGCCCATAGGTTCCTAGAATTTATAAACTCAAATGCTATGGAACAACTTGTTACCACTCCCACAAGAGGGGAAAACATACTGGACCTGATCATCACCAACATGGGGACTCTATGCTCCAGACCAGAAGTGTATCCCTCACTGGTAAGATCAGACCATAAACTAATCTCACTGGATATTCACATCCCGACCCCACCCCCTGCCCAGAAAACCACAGTGAAAAACTTCTCTAAAGCAAATTTCACAATCCTCAAAACTGAGGTGGAATCCTTCAAAGCCCCCGGGCCTGTGGAAAATACGGCCCAGACCGCAGAATCCTTTATAAACACATTCTATGAACACCTTCAGGAATGCATGGATCATGCGATCCCAAATAAAACCAAGACCCAATCCTCCAAACGCAGACGTCCTGTCTGGTGGACCCCAGCCATAAACAAACTATACAATAGAAGGAGGAAGCTACTAAATGATAAAGCAAAATCCCAAAAAGGGAAGGCATCACTGATCAGTATTAGCAAAAACTACGGGCACACATAAAATTGTCTAAGGCCAGCTTGAGAGAAAAATTGCACAGGACACTAAGGATAATCACAAGGCTTTCTTTAGTTATGTTAGGAATCTGGGTGGTAATTCCCAGATATGCTCAGAATTAGTCCAAAATGACAAAAATACACCGAACCCACAGACATTGCCAACATCCTAGCTGACAGGTTCAGCTCAAACTTCTCCCCTCCCCACCAAAAGGGCAAATATCTATCCCAGCAGAGTGCTGCCCCTGACATCTCAGATGCTCAGGTAAGAGCCGCCTCTCCAAAGCAAAAACACAGCATCAATGGGACCAGATGGTGTCCCGGGCTGTCCTACATGAACTCAAAGAAGAGCTAAACCCAAACATAAAACTACTGTTCAATCTCAGCCTTACTACAGGATATGTGCCCAAAGAGTGGCGTACAGCAACAGTGGTCCCTCTCCATAAAGGTGGTGCCTCAACGGATCCTGGAAACTATCGCCCCATAAGCCTGACTAGCTTGGTCTGCAAAGCTATGGAAAGGATCATCATGGACCACATAAATAAAGATATTGGGGACCTACAAACACGGGATCCTACCCAGTTCGGCTTTGTTAAGGGCAGATCCTGCCTCTTAAACCTGGTTGATTTCTTTGAAACAGTCACCAAGGCCGTTGACGAGGGGAAGGTGGTCCACACAGCCTACCTGGACCTCGCAAAAGCCTTCGATACAATACCCCACTCGGGCATTATAGATAAGCTCACCAGCTTAAATATAAATGCCTATGTCACTAGATGGATTGCAAACTGGCTCAAGGACAGAACCCACATGGTTAGAATTGCTGGAGCCATGTCAGACTCCAAACCAGTTACAAGTGGTGTCCCACAAGGCTCAGTCCTGGGACCTCTCTTGTTCGGTATATATTTCTCGGAGGTACAGGCCAACATGGAAGAACTGTGGCTGACCAAGTTTGCAGATGACTGCAAACTGGGAGCCATAATCGACCCTCCAGCCGACACAAGCATCCTCCAAAAGGGCCTCATAGAAACAGACAACTGGTGCCAGAGCCATGGCCTCAAGCTAAATGCCAAAAAGTGTATAGTCATCCCCTTTGGCAAAAACAAAGTGCCCACAAATTACCACATAGGTGGAAATCCATTAAGTACAGAAGAAGTAATTAGGGACCTGGGGACCCAAGTTGATAGCAATCTCTCATTTGACAACCACGTGGCCAAAGTGGTTAGAAAAACATTTTATATAGCCCACCTAATCATGAAGGGATTCACATCTAGATCAAGGGATGTCATCATGCCTCTTTACTCATCCCTCATCAGGCCCATAATTGAGTACAATGCCCCTTTTGGGTGTACCTTACCAGACACCTGCAGCAACTGGAAAGACCCCAAAAGTACCTCACCAAGAGGATCAAAGGGCTCAAACAGATGCCATATGCTGCCCAGTTAAAGAAACTCCAGCTCTACTCAGTGGCATACCGCCTGTTCAGAGGCGATCTGTGCCTGACATATAAAGCCATGTCCAACCCGGAATTAATGGACATGCTGCACCTCAGAAAATCCAAATCCCATCGAGCCACTGGCTCGAGACTTGAACCTCAGCACTGAAATAAATAGGACATGCTGGAGGGACAGATTCATAACCCAGAGGCTCCCTTCACTCTGGAATAAAATCCCAGTCCAGGTTAGGCAGAGTCCCTCATTGACTCTCTTCAAGAGGAATCTTGATGAGTGGATGGGAGATCATAGGTTTACCCCAGGTATCACTTCTGTGTCACTGTTAGATAGAGGCACAGTATACTAACCTCGAAAAAGGGCATAGCAAAATAAATTTAAAATGGGTGGCAAAAGCCAAACACATTCTGGCTAGGCTTATAAATGCCCTAGGGCAGATAACCTAGTATGAACCTATGAACCTAAACCTATGAACCTATGAACCTATTAACAAAGGTGTCCTTATGAAAAATGTTACTAGAAAACTTACATTCCTGAGTCTTTAAAATAACTTCAATATCTAAAAAAATGTACAGCAATACCTCTATTGCTCTCTGTAAATTTTAACCATAGAACACTTCTATTAATTTGTTGGATAAATTCTTGAAATTCTAAAATTTTACACTCCAAATGAAAAACAAGTCATCTGTGTATCTTTTATAAACACTAACAAATTTATAATTGGGTAAATTACATAAAATGTCATGCTCCCTCCAAAACATGACAAGGTTAGCAGAAACTGGGGTCACTGGGCCATCATTTGTACCCCACTCATTTGTTGGTAAATACTACCCTCAAACATAAACAAATTGTTACTAAGCACCAGTTACAAAAGTTGACAAATAATGCTGATGTCTAAATTGAAATCCCTTCCATATTTATTGAGATAAAGACTAACAAAATCTAAACCTTCTTCTTGTTCAGAAGAGATGTATAATGAATAAACATCTATAGTACATAAAAGCAACTCCTTTTGAATAGAGGAATAATTTTCAAGCTCATTAAGAAAAAAAATGAATCTTTTAAATAAAATTTGCTACTTTGTACTATTCTATTGAAAATCATGTCTAAATAGGCAGAAATCCAAACAGTTTTATTGTAAGGTGCAAAGACAATGGAGGATGTATGCTGTTTTTGTGTACATTGGTATACCAATGTACCCAGTTGTGGTTGTTCAACTTCCAAAAAATCAAATAACTCAACGGTCATATACTCTTGGTGGAACATGTCTAAAAGAAATAGGTCTATACCTTGATAACTCTTCCATACTAAATACTTTGACACTTTTTATAACTGTTTGTGTCTGATAGTAAAGCATTCATAGCACTATAATAATTACTATTCTCCATTATAATTACCCCATTGCCTTTATCTGCCGTCATAAATCTATAACTAGTACAACTACTTAACTGTTTAAGTGCTTAAAACTCATCTTTATTCAAACTGTAAGTAGTTTTATGATTTGGTTTCCTCAGAAAATTATATAATTCAGATTCATAGATCAAAAAAAACACATTTAAGATATTAACTAAAGGAGGATTTACTAAACGTGGCTTCTTGAAAGGCTGTACAATTTGAGAAACTTTAACATTGTAAAAAAGATATTTTAAATTTAACTTCCTCAGAAATAATTTGAAATCAAAAATAATGTTTGTGACAGATGCTGTGCTTGTTGAAACAAAAGTAAAACCTTTAGCTAAAACATTTAATCCAATCTTCTTCTTCTTCTTTTGGCTTTTTCCTGGTTAGGGATCGCCACAGCGGATCATCTGTCTACTTATGATTGGCAGTGGAGTTTTATGGTGTCGAGTTGCCAGCCCAGCACCCAACCTTCCACAGAAGGCACACACATGCACACAGTCACGCCTAGGGCTAATTTAGAGTGTCCAATACACCTACAGCATGTCTTTGGGATGTGGGAGGAAACCAGAGCACCAGGAGCAAACCCACGCAACCACAGGGAGGACGTGCAGACTCCGCACAAAAGGCACCCCAGCCAAGGATCGAACCTAAGAACCTCTTGATGTGAGGTGACAACGTTAACCGCTGCACAACTGTGGCTGTCCTAAAACGTTTAATTCAATATAGAAAAAAAATGTATTAGTTAAATTAAATTAAGTTAAAGTTAAGTTAGCACTGCAATAAACACAACAGTTCTGACATCATCACACACTAAAATATTTCTTTGAACTGACCATCAGCACCGACATAAAAATGTTTGACTTACCATGTGCAGATGATGGTATTCTTCCTATGGAGGATGGTCCGGGAAGAAGTTAAGCAAAAGGTAAGGACAGCATCAACCCAGTTAACAGTAACACAGGAGGTAATACTTTTCCCCCTTTATATGTCGATTAACTATAGTTTCAACAAAAACTTGGATGACACGTCCAACCTAAGCCCATGTGTACTCAATAAGGATGTGTTGTTAACTATAACAATCTTCAATCTCCCAAGAAATTTCTTGTGAAACAGAACTAACGTATTGATTTAAATTGTTTTAGTATACAAAAATATTTAACAACTGAGATACAGAAGCCTACCTGGAAGCTCCTTCAGGGATTTCCTTGCTGTCCCTGAAACAGTAGCACCAATGTCAACGACATGCCGTTCCGCACTTTCCTGGCAACTGTCTGGATTCCTGACAGTGGACAGGAACGCTTCATTTGCTGTTAGTGGAGGCTCTGTAGCACCCCCCCGCCAGTACCCATCTGAACATGGGCCACTGTAGCTGCTCTCCTTTGTGCAGGTGAGATCATGTCAGTGGCCTTATGACACACCTGATCATATGTCCTGTTGTTTCCACCTACTGAATTCACGTCTGCAACTGTCTACTGCCAAATTTGCATTCTGACTGACATATCTCCACATCCTCTCTCAAGCAGGAAGGCACCATGTTGCCTAAAAGCTTCCACACACAATGACCTGATTCTCAGTGTCAGTGAAGGGTGGTTTTCAAGGATTGAGATGCTTGGGTGACATAGTCCTAGGTGTCCTAAAAGACAACAGAAGGGTAATACACATAACTATTGCATAACTACAAAATAACTGTTCCCAGATAAAACAGAAAAAGTAGCATTTCATTATTATCCACTGGAGAAACAGAAAATAGTCTAGAGATTTGAAATATGAACAAAGGGCTGGATGCAAAAAAGGAGAGTAACAGTGGCAATATATACTTAACTGTGCCATAAAAGAAATGCAGCTTTGCTCCCCCACCCCCAAAAGAACATGCAAATGACACATTCTGCTAACAAGCCATCACATGAAAAGCTAAAAGTGCTATCAAATGAACACCTATAATCTAGTAAAAAAATAGAATCACACACAACACACATAAGTAGCAGAAAAAGCAATGGATCCCTTCATTTTTTGGCCTCTCTGTTTGCATGGAGCTTGGCATCATGCAGCAATGCCAAGAGACCATGAGCAGTGGTACAATGCCGCTTAACGCCACTGCACTATGCTAGCACACACCAACACATGTACTATAAAGACTTAATGTCATTGATTTATCATTGTTTATTTAAAACTATTAGATACACCTGGATTTGATCCCAGTATCATCTGTGCTCAATAAGAAATGTGCTACTGCATTTACACCTGCTGCCACAGAGTCAGATAGGTGTGTTTCATAGACTCAGTATTAACTCTCAGGCTTTAGCAATGCAGCTCGCTTAACTATGCACAAACAGGGAAAGTAATGGAAATGTGTATCTCACATGTGCAAACACTTTGCCAACTGTCACGCAAGCCTGCTGCTCACTGTGCTATGGAAAACTAAATATTATTATGTATTAGTGCTGTTTACTGTCCATTTCCTGTTTATGACATGACATTACATGTGGAAACATAACAAAATGAAAGTCCAATCTAATGATATGTCATATATTTACAATACAGCCATGTGTTGCCTGCCCCCCAGCCACTGCAACCTTAGTGCCTCAGTACTTTTTTCACACATATATCAACTACACTACATAAATTAATATGAAATGTTGTGTAATATGTGATGCACATCCATCTGGTAACATGCAGAACTAGAACTATTGACCCATATGCCTAAACAGCCTTATCTGCAAGAATATGGAAGGAGTCATCATGGACCTTATCCACAAGGACAAAAGCGACCTTTAACCCACTTGATCCAACCCATTTTGGCTTTGTCAAGGGCAGATCTTGCTTATTAAACCTAGCAGACTTATTTGATAATGACCCCAAAGACCTGGGTGAGGGAAAACAAGATATACTGCCTATGTTGATTTATCCAAGCCCTTTGACACTATCCCCCATTCACATATCATAGAGAAAATCTCCCATCTGAGGATTAACCCATATGTTACTAGATGGATAGCCAACTGGCTCACTGACAGAATGCACACTGACAAAGTTGGGGACTACATCTCCACCACTAAACCACTCATCAGTGGAATACCAGAAGGATCTGTGCTGGGCCCGCAACTCTTTGGAACTATTTCTCTGAAGTCCAGGCAAAGGTAGATGGCCTGTGGATTAGCAAGTTTGCAGATGACTGTCAACTGGGTGCACTAATATAGAGTCCAACAATAATGTTAACATATTAAAGAAAGGGCTGACACAGACAAATGAATGGTGATAAACTCACAAACTGAACTTTAAAGCAAAAAATGCCTCATTGCCCCCTTTGGCAATGAAGTATTCCTGCTAATTATGATATACATCACACTTCTCTAAGCTCAAGCACAGTGTTATGAGACTTGGGAACACATGTCGTTAGCAATCTATACTTCAATCACTATGCGTCCATAGTGCTGAGACACACATTCTACATTGTGCACCTCATAAAAAAGGGCATCACATCCAAGACCAGGGAGATCATAACTCCTCTGTACTCAACCATTATAAGACTACTAAATGAGTACAATGCTACATTCTATCTGTACCTCACTAGACACATGCAGCACCTGGAGAAAACACATAGGTTTGTGACCGGGAAAATCCTGGGCCTCCAAAACATGACATACATGGGAAGACTGAAAGACCTGTCACTGTACTCAGTATCATGCAGGCTGCTGATAGGTGACCTATTTCTGGCCTACAAAGCAGTCTCAGACCCTACCTATTGGAAATGCTGGACATCTGCAAATCAAATGGTACAAGAATAACTTGCTCCAGGGATCTCAACCTAGCCTGTGACATAAACAGAATATGCTGATGAAACAGATATAGGTCACAGTGGTTCCCACTCCTCTTTCATAGGCTCCCACTGCATGTGGAGCATGGCTCCTCAATGATCCTAGTCAAGTGCAACTTTGACGATTGGATGGGTGATTGTAAATTCACCCCTGGAGTTGCACCTATGTCCCTCATGGATGGGGGCAATCAGTGCCGATAACAAAATTGGTGTGCTAACAATGACCATCTAACTATGCTCAATAAGGGACTTATGTTTTTATATGGCTAGGCTTGTAAGTACCCTAGGACCATTAGCTTAGTCACCTTCTGTGAACCTATGAAGCTATGAACCTATGCAGGCCTCCAAACATCTTCCCTCCAACATGCCCTGCTAATGTCATCTACTACAAATTGTCCTGAAGCATTGTAAAAGTCAAACTTCTGCTGTGGCACTAGTGTAAAGTACTGAGTTCTATAGTCTGTGTATTTAGATAGGTAGAGGTTTTGTTTTCACTACGGTCAAGTGTGTGTGTGTGTGTGTGTGTGTGTGTGTGTGTGTGTGTGTGTGTGTGTGTGTGTGTGTGTGTGTGTGTGTGTGTGTGTGTCTGTTTGTGCATGTGTGTGTGTGTGTGTGTGTGTGTGTGTGTGTGTGTGTGTGTGTGTGTGTGTGTGTGTGTGTACTTGCTTGACATTACAGAGAGCCTTTTACACCAGCATATGGGACACTGTTATTACCATATTCTCCTCACCAGACACTGCTAATGTCATCAGCTATATCTGTTTTATAGATATGCACTATTCTCACTATGGCAGGGTCAGAGATTGGCCTGGAGGATAGGCAGAAGTCACTTCATCCTATACTATACAGATTACAGTAACATGGATTTCAGTCTAACCACAAACATTATGGTATGGTTTGTAGGCACTGTATTTTCTTGGTGAGTAACCCATGTGGTGTCTCCAGCTGCTGCATGTGTCTGGTGAGGTACCTGCAAAAAAGAGCATTATACTCTATATTAGTGGTCTGATGAGGTTTGAGTAAGTGTTGTAATATAATCCTGAGATCAGAATACAGGTGCATGACTTATGATGTGCACAACAAAGGCTTTTAATATCAGTGTGGACAGTTGGTGGTCGAAGCTCAGATTGCTATGTACATGTGTTCCCAGTGTTTGTATCACTGGGTTTCAGTATAGCAGGACTGTTGTCAATACTGTAATTAACAGGGAATTTCACTTTGCAGAAGGCCAAAATAAAGACACATTTATTCATTTATTTGTAGACTGTGTGACTTTGTCACTTGTCATTTGTCTGTGTCAGTCCCTCCTGTAGTATGCTATCATCATAAGTGGACTCAATGATTGTACCCAGTATGCAAGAATCAGCAAACGTGGTAAGCCAAAGACAATACAGTATACTTTAGCCTAACCTGACAAGAAATAGATTCCAAACAGTAATGGGCCAATCACAGATCCATGGGATGTACCAGTGGTGACAGCTCTACTGGTACAGATTGATTCACCAGTTTTCACAGTATGTGTTCTGTCAGTGAGCCAACTGGTTACCCATCTAGTGACATATGATTTAATTCCCAGCTGGGAGAGTTTCTCAATGATGCCTGTATAGGGGATTATGTTCAAACTCAAGGCAAGTTGAGGATAGCCGGTATGCACTGTCTTACCTTCATTCAGAACTATCACACAGAATCAATGGGCTGTCACAACATCACAGATTGCCTATCACGTGACTCATCACATACACCTTCCTGACATAGTTGACTACACACTTCAACACACCCTCCACACAGACTATATTCTTGTAGAAGAGTGTACATCAACATGCATCAAGTCTGAGTTGGGGGGACAGCATCCGATGCATGCATATATATATAGGCACATCCTGACTCTCCTCATCTGTGAGGTAGACCAACATGTCATCATAGACCTTTTCTAAATAGGCACTAGTGATATCCCAGATGTGTGCAACAGACCTGTGTGAGTTTTTAATGCTACATCATGTATGTTACATCTGTTAGATGTCCTCATAGAAGTTATCGAGGGCTTGCATGATGACAACACTATCATTCTTTTGAACTTGACAAGCAATCCACACTGAGGTGTTCACTCACCATTGTCAGATGTGGCCATATACACCTATATCACCAAGTGGGTAGACCACTGTATCACATTCATGGCATCTAAATATGTTGACATGTGTGAAGTGGCCTATATCTCAGGTCCAGTTATCAGGTCTGTACATCAGGCCTGTCTGCTATGCCCTTTCCTGTTCATTATTTAGGTGATAGCAATCACAGGTGACATACACATTCTGTGTCCAAACAGCTGTCTGAAGGACTTCAGATTATGGGCAGTCATTGACTCCAACTGTGAGATTAATATAATACAGACAGTATCAACACACACCAAAGATTGCTGCCATAGCCATGACAACACCTGCAATAACACAAAAACATGACAAGGTTTGTTATGTCAGGAAAATAAACACACAACCCAAGTGTAATGTAGACATCACACCCTATAATCAGACCAATAGGTATGTGACCTGTGTCCTGGGGTAGATAGTAAGTGAAACATCCACCAGCATGTGGTCATACTGCTGACTACTCCCTTGTATGTAACACAACTACTGAGTATGTAAAGGACATCCACATCAGAGACCATGATACCTCCATAGTTTACAGCCTTCATCACACCAATAACTGAGTATAATGTACCCTTATTCATGTACCTCCCTACACATCTTCCAGTGATGTGTAACTGAAGTGTACCCCCTTTTTCACAGTAAGCTGTCATGCATCTTATTGGCCATACTGAGGTATTCTTTTTGTGGTAAAAATATCACTGTCTTTCATTTGACCAAGACTAAATTACCTAATTTTCAAAATACTGAAAACTCATTTGACTGAATCTTATTTGATTGAATTTTAAGCCATTGATATGATGTGGGTTTCCCTTCACCTGTGACTTGCTTGTTTTAAAAAGAATTACTGTAACTTAAAGTGATGACTGTCAGAATACTGATAGTCATGTAGAAAGTAGTGTAGTGTTTCTAAATGTAGGTATGTCTCTTTACACTTTATGGGAAGTATCTAAAGTAATATGGTGGATGTTTTGTGCATTCCCAGCAATAGTGGCAGTGTGCAGAGTACTGTAAGACAAGTAAAAGGTATATGCTCTTTTCCCCACTGTAGAGTAATCCTGGAGTTAGTATACATAGTTGGGGGGGCATAGCCCCCCACCTAGTTTGGTTTTATATCATTCGGTTTCTGTTAAGAGGATAAGTAAGTAGTTTTTAAGTTCTGGAAAGAGTTAATCATTGGTGTTGTATGTGTGCATGTCTATGGTTTAAAATTTAGTATTTTGAAATTTAACATTGTAAGCTTTCAGTGAAATGAGATTCAGTCAAATGAGTTTTCAGTATTTTGAAAATTAGATAATTTGGTCTTGGTCAAATGGAATTCTGTGAAAAGAGTTTTCAGTCATGTAAAGTAGACCCATATACACACAAGGATTCACTTTATAATTCAGTATTTCGAAATCATAAAGTCAAACGTCCAAAATCCCAAAAGCACACAGTCACGAACAAATACACACCATACAACACACAACACATACATCGTCCAACCCACACTACAACAAACAAAACACACACAAACACAAAAACACAAACAAACCTACACTACATGTAAGCAGGGGGGAAATCATCCTTCACCCCCATGCCCCCCTTACCCCTCTATTTATATATACTAACTCCAAGATTAAACAAACAGACACAAAAAGCAAACACACCCACACATTTCACAGTCCCTCGCACACACACAAACATCACACATATACAAACATCAACACATCCACCACTTACACACATTCAGACACCCTCAAACTCCCACACCAAACCCTTACAAAACACTCACTTACCTTCAATTACCCCTACATCCATACATGACACGAACCACAATACACTCCCAACACTGCAAACCAATTACTGTAAGCCATAACTGCGAATTTGAGATATTTGAATTCGCAATTATGCACTTTCACGATTTTGATTCTTCGACTTTATGATTTAGAAATACTGAAATTCGGTATTTCAGTATTTTGAAATTATAAAGTAAACACACACACACATACAGTGGATATAAAAAGTGTACACACCCCTGTTAAAATGCCAGGTTTTTGTGCTTCAACAAAATATTAGTTTAAGGGTGTGCACACTTATGCAAACAGCTTATTGTATGTTTTTTATTTTTTATATTTATTCCCCTAACATATTTGTTTGTTTTTCATGTGAATTGTACAGGTTATAGGTCACATTAAAGGTGGGAAAAGTTTTGAAATGATTTATTGTGGTCTCATTTTTTTTATCTCACAAAAACCTGGCATTTTAACAGGGGTGTGTACACTTTTTATATCCAATATATATATATATATATATATATATATATATATATATATATATATATACATACATACATACCATGCATACCTGTCAACTATCCTGTATTGATCATAACGTGGCGTACATGTATGTACAAGCGTGTTTATGCAGAATCATCTCTGATCATTCTAAATTATGTATGTTATGTCAGAGACATGGGATTACTGTTGGTATTATTCTGATATTCTCCATGATTGTACTTGCTTCTTTTAATGTTGTCCATGACCCTTTACCTGTGTCCCACTTGTTGGAGACCTCTGCTGAGATTACACTCATATTCAGGCAAATCATTTACACAGCTTCACAATATAGACTACCCCAATTGTATGTAACATCCCTGATAGATGTCCTCTGCATTGTTCATGTGAGGATGTTTGTCTCACACAGACATATTCCCCATTGTTATGTCACCTTGTGTGACTATCATAATACACATTTTCACTATGCAGTCCCTACTGTACCAGACTGATATATGACTGGTGTTGCTGCTACAACCGTCTTCCATTGACATGCCCTCATCTGCTGTACATTAGGTTGTTTCACCTGTCCTTTTTCCCTGTGCTCACAATTCATCTGTGTGTCCCTATTCAATACACACACTTCCCCTGAGTGTTTATTTTACATGGCAGTCCATGTACCCTTATAGGTCATTTACATGACGTCAGTACAAAATGCCAGAAATTTGATTTCACAATACTCTGAACTGTATACACTGTCCTGTATTGTGTTTAGACCATCTACTTAACTATCATTCTTCTCAACTGTCCAGATTTTCCCAGAATGTACAGATTTTTGATTGATATATCTTTTGGTGTGCTTCTTATCAAATTTGTGTTTTTCTCCCATATCACTGGGATGGTCTTAGGACTGATGTGACTCAATAGTTTCATACTTTTGAGTTTCAGACTTCAAATCCTTTAGAAAATGTATCTTAACAAACCCCCCTTGTTATTTTAGCACATTTCTAAAGAACAAATATCTCAAATCTGTCCCTTTCTCTGGGTTATTGTCCCCCAATTATGTTGACCTTTGTCCAGATGTCTTCCACGAAGAGACTGAGAGCTATGAAAACTATTATCTGTTAAACCCTGGTGATCATTGTGGCATTCCATGCAAAACCGCAGACCTTCAGTGCTCTGACTTAAACAGGATTGCTATGCTTGTTTGCTTAAACAGTTTGCTGGCCGCCAGCACTGTTGCCAGCTACAAAACTGCCCTTATTTCCATTTAAACACAGTGTGCAGCACAGATATGCATTGAGCACTGCTGCTTACTGTGCATCACCATGCACACATGTAAACTCCATGCAAGCTTCATGCAAAGCCTACACAGAGTTTATTGAATCCCAGGAATGCTATATTATCAACAAAGTATAAAAAATATAATTTTTTACATATATAAAAGTCATTATTGGAATCTTATCAAATAATTAGAGTAACACACACTTTTACAAGCTAAACCTGGATCACACATAACTGTCATTTCTTAATGCAAGTTTTTATGCTATGTCTCCTTTAAAAAATGAGTCTGCTTTTTATTAGACATCTCATACAAACAGTGCTTACTGAATCATGAAATGTTATTTCTTTAAATACAATAGCTTTTTAGTGGTTAACGTACTATAAAATGTTTTTGTTGTTTTTTTTTTTTTTAGTGGTTTGGAAGTTTTTGAGGGATTGATGCATAAAGTAGAGGTGGTTTGAATTCATTGAGAATGTTCTTGTGTGAATTGTAGCTGATAAACTGTTCATTTCCAAGCCCTAGTCATGAGGACCATTTTGGAGCAGCTTAATTAGAGTCATGAGCACTTTTGTGATGCTGTGGGAGTTCTAAATTTCTAAGAACTGTCCAGGTTACTTCTTCCTGTCTAAAAGTAAATAATCATAATATTTTGAATCATATGCTAAGATGTCAATGAATGCAAGTTAGATAATAAGCAAAAGGTAGTGAGTTACATTCTAAACCACTGCAGTTATTAAATAATTCTGAATGCTTACAGTATACCAAAAGGATAGGTTATTTACCAGCCTAGAAAATGACACTTCTGATAAAAAATTTAGGAGTGTGTTTCTCTGTTATTGTACCTTTCTAATGATAACAAAACTTAATATTTCAGAACATAAATATAAAACCTAGGAATATAGTAATACTTCAAGACATAGTATACAAACAGAAATAGAGATCAGAATAAATAAATATTTATATAGTTAAAGAATATAAATACATCTGCAAGGGTTGGAGGCAGGCATAGTGGCTAAGGTGTTCACCTTATACATACATGGTGCAGGGCAAGGTTTGATTCTCAGTTGGGGTAATTGGCTGGGCTTGAAATGGCTCACAAGGAGAGTTAGCCTGGTACTAATTTATGAATGTATGAGCCTATGAACAATTTCACACATAGAAATTAAAATAGAAAAAATATAAAATCATCTGATCAGTAAAAATGAAAATAACGACTGACTCCCTCCCTGTAGTAGACCAGAGAGATAATGTGAGGTACAGGGAAAGATGACTGTAGAGTTATTTAGTTTTGTCAACTTAAAATAATGATTTTGAACATCTGTTTAAGTTTTCTTTTTCATAATAGCTCACTGACAGATTTTTTTAAGATGATGCATACTAAAAATATAAGACACATTAATATGAATCAGAAACATGAGCAAAACTTTGTTAGTCTAATGGAGAGTTTGAGAGGTAGTTTGCTTGTCTTTTTCAACAAACTTAGAATAGTAGAATATTTTAGGGATATGTCATTAGGTAATCTTTTATTTGTTTCAAATGTTTTGTCCATAGCTGAAGATTTCATATTGTTATATATAAAGTATATAATAAGTTCTGTACATAAATGAAATTTCATTATACTTGTATTTTTTCCTGTCTTATATAAATGTCTGATTTTAAATGAATACCTATTAATATTAGTGGACTGAATAATCTAGTAAAGAGGGGGTGTCTGTTCAAATACTTGCAGTTACATAAAGCTCAAATAGTATTTCAACAGGAACCACATTTACTTAATAAAGATGTAAATAAACTTTCATTAAATAATTATTTGGTTTTAGCAGGTTCTGGCTTTTGAGCTAAAAGAAGAGACGCCCTTATATTATGGAAGAGCTCACCAGTAAGGCCTAAAGTAAAAGATACCTATGTTGGTAAAAATGGCATGTTATGCATTGTTATAATTGAGTGGAACAGAAAACTATATACATTGGTGAACTCTATTGGATTCCAGGAATTAGAGCTAAAGATGCAAAACATTACTTAGACACTATAGCCTATTACTTGAAAGGTGAAGTAATAATGGCTGCTGATTTTAATTGTATTTTATCAGACAAAAATGCCACTGTAGATAGAAAGCTGAGAATCATATGTTCAGCCAAACACTAAATAAATTTTGTAAATCTAATTAATTTAAATGATATATATGAGCCAAGGAAAACAAACTAACTTCAATTTGCCCATTATTCATATAGATATAAAACACAAACAAATATTGATAACATTTTCATTTCAAACAATCTGTTATCACATATCAGTAAAGTCTCAATAATTTCATGTCCATTATTGGACCGTAATGCTGAAATGTTTAATATTAATTAAACAACTGACAATCTAATACATCACAGGAGATTACCAGCATACATTATTAAAATAAAAGGATTTAAGGATTGGTACATTAAAGAGATCAAACATTTCCTAGAAATAAACATGAATGGTGAAGTAACTAACATTATGCTGTGGGAATCACTAAAATGTAAGAGTTACAAGCTGGCATAATAGTAAAACAAGACAATGGGACAAAGAATTGAATGCACTACAGGACAAAGTAGACACACTAAAGTTAAATCTAAAACCAAATGACATTATCAGTCTGAACTTAAAAAACTTAAATACAAAATATGTTGAAATTCTAAATCATAAAGTTTCAATAAACCTGGAAAAACTTAAACTTCAGGCATATTCAGTAAACCAACACAGGCATACAACAGATAAAAAACAAAAAAATGTTTATTTGGGAGGTTAAGGCTTTCGCACACTAACATGCTTCATCAGACCATATAAAATGCAAAACCTGTTAATATAGCAATTTAAAATGCAATAAACTAATCAAACAACTCACATCATAAATTATGCTAATGTGGAAGATCTTTCGATTTCAAGAAAGGCTTTAAAGAGACCCTGTCATTTAAACCAGAGGGTCTATCTGCCTGTATCTTAACTATCTGTATTAACTCCTTTCTCTCTGTGTAGTTTTTAAAATCACCTTGACATGCATTCTGCTTTACAACTTCCACCATCATAAAATCAAAATTATGTCCATGGCCATATTTCATTATATGTTTTGCTAAAGCACTTCTATTGTCTACTATATGAATACTGTAAAAATGTCCCCTCATCCTCTCAAAAAGGGGGCAATTTGTTTTACCCATGTAGAAACTTTTGAGTGACTTAAATATAGAAGGATAGATAACATTAATTGTACAGCAATCTGCTGTAACTTTGAACCTAAATATAAAACCCATGAGGGGATGAGTAAAGACATTAGAAGTATTACTATAAATACAAAAATTACATCCACCACACTTCATCATGTCCAATTTTTGTCATATAGAAAGTATGGGCATGTACTGATTTGTTTTATAACAAAGTTGTCTCTTGTCTCTAATGATGTCTTATTCTTATACCTAAAAAGTGGCCTATCACCTACTATATCACTAATAGACCTATCTGTTTGCAGAATTGACCAGTTAGATCTGATGATTCTACGTATTGCTTCGATGTCACTAATACAGAATAAAGTATAGGAACTGTACTCTATCAAATACCTAGACCTCCCAGTGGCTTTATTGTTAATGGCATCTAATGTCTCAGAGAAGTAGGGTTTGGCCCTATCAGCCCTTAGATCCATCACTTCTCTACATACATCCTTAACCTCCCTCATTCTGTATCCCCTTTCCTTAAACTCACTGCCTAGGATAGACAGATCTCTAAAGAATCCCTTGTTTTTCTTATTTAACCTCAAAATACAAATTGCTTGACTTTTCAATATATTTTTGTAAATATAGCTTGGGTGCATACTCTGTCTTTGCAGCACCGTATTACGTCTGCATGATTTTTTAAAAAGCCCTGTAGTGATAGAGCCATCCTTATCTTTAGAATTGCGCACATCTAAAAAGTCTGTAGACTCTAAGGAATGTCGACTGGTGAATTTTGAAAAAGAAGTGGTGGTGTGTAAATACCCTATAAAATCTTGTAATTGCATCAGAGTCCCTGCCCAAAAAAAAATAAATAGTATCAACAAACCTCCTGTAAAAACTAATATGGTTAGCATAATCATTCCCTTGTAACACACATCGCTGTTCCCAAAAGGCCATGACCATATTGCTGTAGTTATTGGCACATGATGTGCCCATAACTGCATCTGCCTTCTGCCTATAGAGAGAGCCCTCAAACATGAAGACATTGTTGTCCAATACCACTTCCAGAAACAAGCATAACACATCTATCTGTTGTTCACTATAAGAACTACATTGACCCCAAAAAAACTTTGTCATCTCAATACCCACCATGTTAGGAATCACAGTACAAAGAGATATAACATCAAGGGTAAGCAAATAGCACATATTTAACAAAGAACAGCTGCTTACAAAGTCATAAAAATTATGTAAAAAATATTTAGTGTCCTTAAGAACAGTCAATAGTTCATTAAGCACTGATCTCAGATGTTTTTCTATGTATATTGAGAACAGCCCAGTTAACCAGCTCTTTCCCAAAACAATAGGTCTAAAGGAAGGGTGGTGCAAGTATTTGTGCACTTTACGCAAACCTTGAAAAATCAGTATAGTTGGATACTCAACAGTCAAGTAATGTGATAGTTCTACAGTGGTTAAATGCTACACGGACAATCCTGTATGAGAGAAAAAAAGCTGAGCATTTCAGCAATGAAATAATGTTACCATTAATTGGTTCATACACTGCTCTGTCCATCAACATTCCATTGACAGTGTCCTTATAGTAAGAATAATCCATGACTACCACTGCACCCCTTTATCAGCTGCTTTAATCACTATACCTTTATCAGTACATAAATCCAGCAATGCCTTTCTTTCATACTTCAAAAAATTATAATAGTTATTTCTATGTCTATTACCCTTAGAACAAATATTAAACAGATCCATTTCACATTTCTTACAAAACGTTTCCAGAGTAGAGTTCAACATGAGCTGAAACACCCTCATTCTCTTAAAAGTAGAGCTATTAGATAAATCAGGAAATATCATTTTCAACATTATATCTCTAAAACCAGATCAGTGTAGTCAGAAATTTGTGACGATAAAAATGACAGACCCCACTCCAAAACTGAGACTTGGATATCAGTGAAACATGTACTAGATATATTTAACACTAAGGACTTTTCACTTGTTGCCTAACTGCTTCAGCATTGATGTCTGCTGAGTTGCTATGTGTTGTCTCCTCCTTTTTCTTCCTCTGCTGCACGACCTCTCTCTTCCTTCCGACTCCATGCATTTGATTGGTAATGGCAATACAGGAAAACCCTGCTGTGAAGAAGTGGTCTTCCTCTTTACAGATCCCTCCTCCATATGATGAGAGTTGTTTGATTGGTTTATTATATTTCAAACTGTTATATTAACAGGTTTGGCTTCACATTTTATATGGCCTAATGGAGTACCTTAGTGTGTTAAAGCGCTAACTTCCCAAATAAATGTGTTTTTGTTTTTTATCTGCCATGTGTCTGTGCTGGAGTTATTTCTTACTTCTTGCAACATTATCTTACTCCTAACATAATTAATTCCTTGTGGGGAGTGTTTTTTTCATTGATATTCAGTAAACCCTTTAAGCTTGCATAAACATACTCTTAGATTAAAGAAAATTAATATCAAAGAAAATCATATCAAAGAAATTATAACATATACAAATAATAAAAGAAGGTACAACAGATATTAAAGGTATTCTTAAGGGCTTTAAAATATTTTATGAAAATATAAATAATAATGCAATTAATCTAGATAATGGTGACATAGTTGAAACTTTTCTAAGGGAAAATATAAATAATAAATTAACAAATGAACAAGTAAACAAATAAAATAAATTGACAGAACATTCACTTTAACAGAAATAAAGCTCTTGGGAGAAAGTTCCAGTATGGTTAATACCATTCGAGTTTCAAGTTTGTTTAACCCCCTTTTGCATCCACTTTTACATGTTTTTGAAAAAACATGCAAAATGGATATTAGGGCTATTTACAGTAATATGAGGAAGGGTCAAAGTGTTAACTTTAGTAACAACATCAGCCCTCTTGAATTTGACTTCTTAAACTTGTTAAAGGGTTGTAACATAAGGGTTATGAAGCCCGACAAAGGTCGGGGACTGGTGTTTATGGACCATTGCACATATGTTGAAAGTATGTTTAAACACCTCAATACAATGGTTTAAACCAAAGTTACAATAAATGAAGTCAATTTAGCGTATAAAAAGATTAGGTCCATTTTAGGTGATCTATTTTTGGAAGGTTTTATAGATATGGACCTTCATCAGTACCTGACCATGATAGCACCAATAACACCAGTTCTTTTTGGCAGCCCTAAGATGCATAAAACCATTATTAACCCCCCTTTCTGGCCTATTGTTGACGGCCGGGGGTCTATTACTTATGGTTGTGCCAAATATATTGACAGTGTTTTAAAACCACTCGTAGAGAGTAAGCCCCAAATTTGCAAAGATTCATGGGGTTTTTTGAAAAATATTAACGACTTAGAATATAAACAAGATGTTTATTTTCTCACTATTGATATTAAAGATCTGTACACTGTTATTCCACAAATAATTCGGCTAGAATGGATAAGGGATTTTTTATTTTCTAAAAAAGTGAATGACAATATCATTTACTTAATTGAAACATTGTTAGAGTTGGTTTTAACAAACAACTTTATGGTTTTTGAAGGGCAATTCTATCTGCAAAAAACTGGTGTTGCCATGGGATCGCCTTGTGGCAGAAGTTTTGCGAACGCAGTCATGGCACACTGGGAGAACAACTATTTGTTTATTAACTCCCTGTTTAGGGATAATGTCACCTGGTACACTAGGTACCAGGATGACATGTTTTGTATATGGAAAGGAGATAAGGTCCTGATACCTCCCTTCATTAACAGTATTTCACAAACCACGACTTTTTTGGAGTTCACTTACGCCTTAAGTGAGAGTTCAATAAATTATTTGGACATTCTGCTGATTAACGACAAGGTTAATGGTATATACAAAAGTGTTATATATAGGAAACCTACCTATTCTAACACTTTTTTACATTTTTTAGCAGCCATCCATACTATCAGAAAAAGGCCGTTGTTAAAGGCCAAATGGTTAGGGCTGCTAGAATGATTTCTGATAACCTTGATTTTGAGTCTGAATGTGAACAGCTTCAGAATATGTTTTTGAATAGAGGGTATCCTGGACATATGGTGACTAATATTAAGAAGGAAGTTGTTTTTAAAAGAAGTGTGGGCCATTTTAAACCTTTACTGACCGGTAGAAGGTCTATTCCTACGGTCTGTTTAAGGGATCATGATTGTGTACCTAATGATGTATTGTTACAGGAAAATAGAATTTTGAAAACATACCAAATTAGTTTTTTATGTACTTTTTCTCTTGATTCCCATCTAATTAGAAACATTTTTAATAAAAATTGGGATATTATTAACAGTGATGAAACTTTGTTTAAGTCCTTAGGTATGAAACCTAAAATTACGTATAGGAGAGGCACTAACCTTAAAGCCATTTTAGAGAAACGGATTATGCCACATTTGAACAGACCTAAGGGCATGTTTAAATGTGGAGCCTGTGCATAATGCAAACATATTATGGTTATTAACCAACTTTGTATCAATGAAAGAATTTATAAAATCAATTTTAGCTACAATTGTGACACCAAGAGTGTCACATATGCTGCTTTATGCAACCAATGCAATTGGTTTTACATTGGAAAAACTGAGAGGAAGTTTAGGCAGCATATATATGAGCATTGTTACGCTATAAATAAAAAAGATGTTAACAATGCACTAGCTAAACATTGCATAGAAGACCCTGGTCACAGTTTCAAATTTGTGATTCTACAACACAGGCCTAGTGATATTAGAGGAGGTCCTTGGCAAATCCAATTAGAAATTGATGAACTAATGTGGCAAATTAGAACAAGAGCTTATGTGTTTCCAGGATTGAATGAATATCTGTCTATCAAATGTCTTCTACGATTACTAGCACTTAAAAGATGATCATCATTGTACTATGTATTATATATAAGTATATTATTCTTATATATAAATCTATCTTATATATAAATCTATTATAATAAGTTTTAATAATATTATTTTTAGTTTTATATATTTGTACAGGTTTTGAAAATATAGTTAATTTCCATAGGCTTCTATGTTAGGTTTGCTAAGTATAGACACCTTTGTTTTTAACAGGTTACTATCTAGCATTTAGTATGCTCTAATTTTAAGAAAGGAAGTTCTTTGTTGCAAAAGGTTTTGAGATTTCCAATATGTTACATTAGTTTTTGTATGAGGCTTTATTGTGGTTTTACCAAGTGTATTTATAATGTTTATCATATGTATTTATATGTAGTACTGGTGTAATGCATAACAATTGCGTATTCTTTGACTCTCGAATTCCTTGGGATTTTATACGTATATAAATCTAAACGTTTCAATAAGCACTACTTGTTACCTTGAAGAGTTAATAATTATCTAATTTGATTTTAATTGATTAATTAGTCTCTTCATTTGTTTTAAATATGTGGATTCAGCAATGTTTGTGGTTTTGTCTGAAGAAGGTGAGGCAAGGTCCTTGCCGAAAGTGCTTACATTATTAAACATTTTTCATTTATTTTGTAGCCGGCTCTAATTGTGTTCTTTCGCCTTTTTTAAGAATTTATTTATTTCCCACTTAAACATAGAGTAGCTCGGTATAATTAAGTTAGTGAGAAAAAGGAGAGAATCTACCAAGTGCAAAAATGAAAGCATACAAGAAGTTTGAGAGGAGCAAGCATGCAGATAATGGGTTTATATCTTTGTGTTCCCCAAAGATATACACTAGAAAACTTCTTGCTATCGAACTGCAACAGAGGTGGGGGTCTGTACTCGCTGTTCCACTGTTCCACTTGTCTGCTCATTATCTATTACCCATCCAATCGGATGTAAGAACATAGCCTTTGCTCAGACAAAAATAATGCTTCTGAAAGTGCCAACAATATACAAATGTAGCAGGCAAAGGCAAACAAGAAAAAATAAATAAATAAAAATAAACTTTCCAACAAATGCACAGCCAGGCCAAAAATGCAAGAATAACAGTGGGCTTTTATGTGGTGGTGTCACCTCACAGTTAGACTTTGCCCATTTGATTCTCAGTTAGAGCGTCTTCTGTGTGGCGACATGTGTGAACGGGCGTTCCTTTGTTGAAGGTTGTGCGTTAGGCCCAGCAAGCCAGCACGTAAAAATCTACTGCCAATCATTAGCGGACCGGAGTTCCGCTGTGGCGACCCCTAACCGGGAAAAGCCGAAAGACACAAACAAATAGTGGGCTTTTATCTGAGAACTTTTATAGCCATAGCAATATTCACCTGCTACCAAATGGAATTAGTAAGGTAATCATAGTTCTTCTGATTGCATTCCTAGTTTTGGAGTACAATGCAGTGTTTTGGTTGTACTGTACTGAAGATATTGTCCAACAGGGAAAGAGATGGTATTATTTTACCCCAAATTTAGAGGTTTGCAGTCATACTGTTGTTACTGTAGACTTAAACATCATGCATGGTATTTCATTTCAAATTGTGTAACTTTTTAAGAGAAGACCTCTGCGTTTGGTCTGAGTACAGAAAAGCATCCTTTTGTGTGTGAATCCCCTTTTTTAACTGTACACATTAGAAACACCAAGGGGATGGCCTGGATTTTAAAATGTTAAGTTAATAATGCTAAGTATGAAGACAACTGCACTTCCCAAAAATTTCTCTTACTTTGGAATAGTATTTGGTTATTCTTAAAGTGCAGTTTTTCCTTGCTGTCATTAAAAAAAAACTCTCTGGATTATTATATGTGTGATGGGATGTTCAAACCTGGTATGATGGCATGCAAGCTTTTGAATGGCCAGTAAGCCACAAGGTCGCAAACAGAATCTGTTGGCATCTGAAGCTTAGAAATCCTTCATATGCCAAAACATTAATATTTAAAAATGACACACCTGCTCTACAAATAAAAATATCAGAGTTAGTAAAGCAGCTAAATTTTAATTATATATGTAGTTTGGTGTAATATAAACTATGTAGCCCTGATTTTCAACACTAATCTGCCCACCTTAATGAAGGTCATTTTGCCCTTAGAGAGACTGAATAACAAATAAGCAGCTCAAAATTCCTCTGCTTTAATGAATTCTGTATTACACTATATTCATATTACACCTGATCATATGTCTCTGTCCCTCCACCTGAAGACAGGTGAGCAGGCTGAATGATGAGATTCCTGTCCTCCTTCACACCTGTTCCAGCAGGTGGCCAAAAAGCCAATCAAACTCAGGTCATTGTCCAGGCTTTATCAATGTATGTCATCAAAACTATCTGCCTCTGCACTGTTGCAGTATCATTCACAAGACAGTCTGTATGACTGTATACAATCAAATGCCTCTTCTTCAAAATACATTTAACCTGTAGTGGCAAACTCCCACAACACTTCCAATACCCATGTATGTACAAAGAGAGCAAGGAATGTGCACTTCCCCTCATAAACCAGTGGCTCAGCTATTAGATAAAGTGTCTTTAGATTTTCAAAAGTAGCTGTTCAGCATGATCTCTCTATAACTGTAACACCACCCGCCATCTGAAAATAGGGAACACCACCCCACTTTTCCAGTCTAGAGGTATCATCACAATCTTCTATGCTACATTGGAAAGGGGCCACAACAACAGTCAGCACCTGTATGATTTCAGAAGACATTTTATATACTTCCAAAGCCCTGACACCTCAGAACTGTTTAATTGCTTCTGTGATATCATCTACAGAAATAGAATGAATCCCACAAATTACTTCTGGCATTCTCTTTTCTTATGTATAACTTTGGGTACAGGAGTTCCTCAATGTATTCTTTCTGTTTCCCAGCAGATGTCCTCAGTTTATTTCAACATTGCTCCAGTCTTGCTGAGAAAAGTAGCCTGGGCAATGTCTATCACTATGCCTTGAGTCATCAGATGGTTTGTGGAACCTCTTTGAGACGATCACAAAAATCATTGTTCATGGCCACACAAAACTCCTTCCATACCTGGACCTTCATTTCAGTGGCTGCTGGCTTATGAGAACTCACTAGTAAAATTTGGAAACCACCCTTACCAGTGCTGCACTGAAGACATTTTGCTGTACATTGACAGCTTCCTTGGTGCCACCATTGGTTACTAGGGTTTTTATTTATTTATTTAATTTGGTGACTGGGGCAAAGCACTGATCCAAATGGGCCTATTACAGTCTCCGCCCAGGCAAATATAAGTAACAGTAGACATGCAAATTAACAAGACGTATTAGGAATACAAATAAAAAGTTGTAGGAATATGGCAATGAATCAGTAATGGTAGTAATGATAAGTACACAGTACATCGGACAGTAGGAAAGGATGGCATGAGCAAGGAGGGAAAACAGAAAAGAGTGAAATGGTGAAGTGATAGAGCATAACATTTAAAAGAGCACAAGGAAGGTAAGGGCACACAATATCTACAATGTGGAAGAGATGTCACATATATAATGTGAGGGGGAAAACAAAGGTGCCTAACTGGTGAAGGGGAGAGTGGGGGATTAGGTGATCTGTCCCGAGTGAAAGCATTTGCAAATCAATTCTGACTTGAGACAATCTTTAAGCTGAGACTAAATTGATGGCTACAATGTGAGTTCTTTAATATTAGTGGGGAGGAATTCCCAGCATTTGGGACCTTGGTTCGAAGAAGGCATGGTTAGTGCAATTATATCTGGTTCTAGACATTGAAGATGTGGACCAAAGTGATTAAGACTTCTGAGACTATAACTGTGGGGGTCATCTGAAGAGATTGGAGATAAGGTAAGGACAGAAGTGTTCTTTGAGGAGTTTGTAGAGCTAGGATCCAAGAAGCAGGTTACCAAGTTGTTGGACAGGTGGTCAATTGTCTTTATTCAGTCAGGTAATGGAACTGCAGATAGAGTTGCTCATAATTTAGAAGATGGAGGACTTTTTCTTGGATACTGCTGCAGCCAGTGAAAGTCCATATTCAAGATTTACTAGTAAAGTGTCTTTGCCTATGGCATTCCTTGTTCATCTGGAGAGAAAGGAAAGTTTTATAGGATGAAAATAGGAGGAAATTCATTTTCTTTTGTATTTTTGTAAGTAAAGGTGAAATTTCAGTGTGGGATCGAACCACATACTAAGGTGTTTGAAGGAGATGACTTGGTCAATGTGCCTTGTCAAGACGGTCATGGATAAGAAGTAATTGAGACTTTTTCTGCCATTTAGAGGGCTTCCTACCAAAAGCAAAATGACATGACAAAGCGCTGCCTAACATTATACTGCGCCATACAAAGCTGCTGGTTTGGAAGAATAGGACATGTGCGATATCAAAACACCAAAAAAGCGCATTTCATATGCGTAATAAAATAAACATAGCGTTAAAATAAGTAAAATAATTATAATTATATTTAGTTTTTCCACTGAAGGGCTGCAGTTCAGCAGTAATTACTAGGAGCTGACATGGAAGCCTACAGACATTAACCAGCAGTAGAATCAAAGTAGAGACCTGTACAACTCCAGATCACAGAGATCAACACCTGAAAAATTAATGCATGCAACTACATTCAGCATATAGCAACAACTGTAAAAATCACTCCAATCAGAAATGCTGCAGTGTGAGTATAATGGTGCATGGTCAAGCTATCCTTGTTTGATACTCTTGAATGCAGCTGAGACTTGGAGAAGGATGGCACTGAAGAACAGTGGTGATCCTTTCTGACTGCACAGCCATTATCCACTTCATCTAGGGTGGGCTCAGTACTATGTCAGCATCTGAATCCAGATTGCTAAGGATCAAGGAGGCCATAAATAGATAGATACGATTCAAGTTAGATTTATATACATGGCAGCTGCCTAATACAGCTAACCATGGCTGCAATAAATACATCCAGTCTAGTTCTGGTCTACCAGTAGTTGCAGCAGTGTCCACCTTACCTTTATAAGAAAAGTGTGCATAATTTTGAACTGCAATATGTTATCTAAAATCAATATTTCATGTCCATAAAGCTAGAGATTATTTTTTACTTGCCTGAACAGTATTAGCATTTCCATGCAAGTTTTTACCTTTTAAAAGGGAAAGTATTCTACTAAGCACTTTGTGAGATTTCTTCTCTGATTATGTTTTTTTTCAGATTTTGAGCAGAAGTTGAATTATTTTTCTTTTTCTTCTGCTTCCTCCTAACAAGTAATTCTAGAGTGCTGGTCGGGCTGACTATGGACTGAGGAAGTTTCCCCAAGTCATACTTGGCGTTGTGTTCTGAATATTTTTATCGGCGCGTATATGCGCATCGCGCGCATATGGGGCGTGTATTGGTCTTGGGTCTTGGCACAAGGATTGATTATCAATGGATCTTTTTTGGGTTACCTTGGTTTTGTTAGGACCACGATTTAGAGGAGGTACCAAACAGCATTGCTTTAGTTTGGGAAGTGTTCAGCATTACCTATTTTATTAAGCCATTTAATAAGAGAAAGGAATTCAGCTTGTAGCTGTATGGCTGAGGAAGGTTAGGTTGAGTGAATAAGACCATGTCATCAGCATGAAGTTAGAGAGAGAGAGAGGTGAGCAAGGTTAAGTGGTAGTTTATTAATGATAATGGAAAAAAAGAAGGGGAGACAGAATGAAGCCCCAAAAGACTCCTTTAAGAAGAGGGGTGGAATCAGTGAGGGTGTTCTGAAACTGAATAGAGAAGTACCGATTGGAAGGATAATTTTTCAACAAGGGAGCTGGATCTGGGCTAATTCTAGTCTCATATAGGTGATCTAACTGACTGTTATGGTCAGCTAAATCAAAAGGTCTGGTGAGGTCAATAAAGATGGCTCTAGTCACGAGGCCTTTGTCCATAGCAAGGAGCATATTATCAGTAAGTGTCCTGAATTGCTCCTTCCAGCCCAAACATCATGCTGTTTTGAGGATACTAAGTGATACTAGGAGATGTTCATGTTTTAAGAAATATGTGGGTCTTTATTTTGGGGCAACCTGATATTGTGTATGTGTATCTAGGTGAGAGTTCAATATACTTTTCATCCAGGAAAAAAAACTTTACAAACTTGGGCTTCAGATTTCACTTGTTTTCACTGGTTATTTTGATGTTTTGACTGGTATTTAATACCCACCTAAATAGCCCAGACTGGTCTTTCAATAAGACTTGGGTTACATTTGCAAGAAAACAATAATTTTGCTCCCTGCTGGAGTTTTAAAACAGAAAATATGTAAGTGAAGAAATTTTACTGTTTCTTTGTATCTGCCCTTACTTTTTCAGCCATTTACATCTGCCTTTTTTATTTACTGAGCTGACTTCCTGTTTTGAGAACTCTGTAGGCCTTTGCTTTGGGGCAACATGAGATTTTGTGTGTATATAGGTAAGAGCTTGATATACTCTTGATCCAGGAAAACAACTTTTAACACTTTGGCTTCAGATTCCATTTGTTTTTATTGGTTATTTTGCTTCCTTTACTGGTATTTAATATGCAGCTGTGTACCCTGGCCTGGTCTTTCAATAAGGCTTGGCCTACATTTGCAAGGAAAATAATTATTTGGCTCCCTGCTAGTGTTTTAAAAATAGAAAATAAGCAAGGAAAGTAATTTTCTTTTCTATCTTTGTATCTGCATTTACATTTTCACCCATTTAGATCTTCCTTCTACCATGTCTATTATGCTTTTGCATTTAATTTACTGCTTTGATTTTCTGTTTTGAGAAATCTGTAGGACTGAAAGTTTCCCGTCCACACATCCATTTCCTGTTGTGCTTTTTAAACTCGGTGGCTTTTGAGTTGCCTGCCCTAGTATAAATTTAGCTTTAGAAGCCTCTTCCTATAACTAGGCACTGAAAGATCAAACTGTGAAGGCCCCCCCTTAGACTCTTAAAGCCTGTGTTAACCTTTGTTGCATATATCCCCACTCAGTTAGTACACACTGCAATATTCAGAGTGCTATACCTTTCTTTTCGGTTTACTTTTGAAATTTTAACATCTGGAACTAGATTACCAATCAGTGGAAAGCTTGGCAACTACTTTTAAGGAATCATCTAGGGATTGGTGCTTCTATTTTGCTCCTGGTGAGAGAAGGAGCATTGAGACATTATATTATTTCTGAAGACTGCTGCTGTTTTGCATTTTTTACATCTTATCAATACACAGTATATTTCCTTTTCCTTTGTCCAGCTGCTGATAGTGTTCTTTGAAATCACCTTTTAAGTAATCACTGCTATTTTCTTGCTTTATTTGTTCATCTCACTAATATTTTTACTAAAAAAGTCATTTTCCTATCACTGTTGGTACTGTTACACTATTTGCCTTGAAATTCCCTTCTGTAAGGGATTTGTTTAAGTTCTTTGTAATACCATTCCACTAGTGGGATTCTTTTTATTGTGTTATTACATTAGGAGGACTAAGATTAATCATCTTGTGGTAGAAGATGTTTACCTGGTCTGTCTGAGTTGTGAAACATCCAAAAGGGCTCAAGTCAAGTGTAGTTAAGTCAAGTGCAGTTGTTCTATCGGCCAGAGGGCTCAGTATCTAGTATCGTGTTCTTTTAGTGCTGGTATAAATTCATGCAGAGCTACTCACAAAAACCCTGAACACCAACAAACTTAGAGCAGTTAGTTCATACATTTAATTATTTATTTATTTGTTTATTGACATTTGTTTACGGGGAATGTCTGACTGGGTCACAAGAGCCCATTTTCGGTGGAGGCCTAGGGAAAAAGCTCCATTTAACAAAGCAAATTTAAAAAAAAAGCAAACGCATTACAAAAGAAACAGTTGAAAATGATAAATTTAAAAAATAATCAACAATACTGTAAGGCAAAGACATATACTAAAAATATGTTACAAGAAGAAAAATGAGAAAATTAAAGTAAAACACTACATACAATTCTGGAAAGCATCCTTTGGGCAGTTTACAGTACTAATAGTCCCTAATACAGGCTTTGCTGTATTCTGGACTTTTGGATAGTTCCTGTGTTGCCCATTTCCTTTCTTGGATAAAGGCATGCTTCTTTGTTCACCAGTGGGAGTGGGGAGCTTAAATCAGCCTATCTGTCCCTGGAGGAGTGAACCCAGCACAAGAATCTTGTAGTCTATTGGCCGTTTTGGGCCAATCTCTAGCTCTTTCAAGTCCCCCTGTATAAAACCCGCTTTGGCGCGGTTTTTGCACTTGTTCCTACTCAGCAAAGCTCCTCGTGGTCCTGCAGAGTGGTGCTAGCAGCAGAGAGACAAAAAGAGTGACTGCTTACCTGATTAAGTATATTTTTTTCTGCTATTACCTGTGCGACTGTCCGTTCTAGCTGAAAAGCGAGTATATCTGCTATTTTGCCTGTTTAAAGCTGTTTTACAGTTATTTTTTACCTGCACTATAAAAGTTTGTCCTGTTTGTTGAATTTACCTGTTGAGGCTACATACTCAAGTGTGCTAGCCTGTGTTATATATTTACTGCATTTTCTGCTGTTTGTGTACTAAAAAGCAAAAAAAAAAAAAAATTATCCTTGTTTCTCGCCTTTCCTGACCTAGAATAGTCCCTAATACAGGCTTTGCTGTATTCTGGACTTTTGGATAGTTCCTGTGTTGCCCATTTCCTTTCTTAGATAAAGATAGGCTTCTTTGTTCACCAGTGGGAGTGGGGAGCTTAGAGCAGCCTATCTGTCCCTGGAGGAGTGAACCCAGCACAAGGATCTTGTAGTCTACTGGCCGTTTTGGGCCAATTTCTAGCTCTTTCAAGTCCCCCTGTATAAAACCCGCTTTAACGCGGCTTTGCCCAATTTTGTGCATAGCGCAGCGCCGCTTAATCGGGTTTAAACCATTCTCGGCTCCACAAAGTCTACTCTTCACTTTTTAAAAAGAACAACAACGAACTGGAATCACCAAGCACGATTTAATGAAAATATCTGTCTCTGACGTCTCGGCCTTCGCCTTCAAGGAGTACAGAATAGATATGGAACACTTTCTTTATATACACACCAAATCCACAAATTAAAAACAATTAAACAATCAATTAATTAAAAAATCAATTAAACTAACAACATTCTCCAATTAAAATCCTCATTTAAACCTTTAGGACATAAAGTTTTAAATTTTAATATAGAAATAGTTTCTTTATATTGTAACATTTGTTTAATTTTAAACTGGTCACATCCACACTCACGTAATTGCTCTAAAATAGTAGCTTGTAACAATTTATCATCATTATGGTGCTTTTCAAAAAAATGTCTAGCGACAGGGCTTTCAATTTTGTTATTAATAATATCCCTAACATGTTCCAACAAACGAACCTTAAAGGGTCTTTTAGTCTCCCCTATATAAACTTTATTACAGGGGCATCTTAATGCATAAATTACCCTCTCAGTGTGACAACAAAAATGCTCATTAGATTTAAAAGGAATATTATTAATGTAATTAAAACTGGGGGTAATATACCTGCATGCCTTACACTTGCCACACTGGTAGGTCCCCTTATGGCTGATGTTACTATCAATAGTTACTATATGTTGTTAGTTTAATTGATTTTTTAATTAATTGATTGATTAATTGTTTTTAATTTGTGGATTTGGTGTGTATATAAAGAAAGTGCTCCATATCTATCCTGTACTCCTTGAAGGCCGAGACGTCAGAGACAGATATTTTCATTAAATCGTGCTTGGTGATTCCAGTTCGTTGTTGTTCTTTTTTAGTGGAGTTTGTGAGTTGGTGCTTTTGTTGCTGCTACTCTTCACTTTTTCCCTTAAAATTGCTCTAGCTCTCAAAATAAACACCCTATTCTTAATCTAAAGCCCGGCACTTGCTCATGCAAGCAATTCTATAAGTTAGCACTAAAAAATTAAAAGCACTACATCCTCACATACTCCCTTTGAGTACTCTGTTCCCCATTGGCCCTTTTGATTCAATTATAAAGGAGTTCCCTATACTATTCTAGCATGTCCAAAGGTCAGTTATCGGTTTCCTCTCCAGTCCAGCTGGTGAATCTGTTAATCTTGAGGCAATGTTACAACTGTCTCATGTACACAGGCAACCCTCTCCTCCTCCCAACAAGTTCTAACATATGTGAGAGATGCAACCATATAGCCAAACTGGAGGCTGAGCTCTCTCAACTCAGTACTGGTGTAACCAGTCAGGAGGAGAAGGTAACCACACACACCACAATTCCAGTCCCACATAGACCTACCGCAACAGCAAACCAAACACATAAACACACAAAAACATACTCGGAGGCTCTAAATAAAAATCTAAATAAAAATTTGCCTAAGCAGCAGAGACCTCCAAAGCAGACATCCAAGCAACCGCTACCCCAAAACAGAACACATGCATCACATAGTTCACAAAGCCAGTGTGCCGAACAGTCACAGCCATTAAGGCTAAACAACACACCTGATACACTTGTAATAGGTGATTCTATTGTCAGACACACTGACGTCCTGCTCACCAGACTGAACAAGGAGAAGGTCACAGTGAGCTGCCTGTCGGGCCCTAGGAATCACCGCATAACACAAGCACTCAGGTCACTCCAAGGCAAGTAAAAATATGACTCAGTCATTGTCCATGCTGGTGTGAATGACCTGAGACGTACCTCCCTGGACTACATGAAAAGAGCATGTAGCCCAGGCCGGTATGACCCTGACCTTGAGTAGCATCTTATCCTCACCAAGAATGATGTCACAATATGAAGACAAGATGATCAATTTCAACAATTGGCTAAAGTTTTGGTGTCATTCAAAGGGGATTCAGTGCCTGTCAGCCTGGGATGACATGCTCGACAAGCCACGTTGCTTCACTAGGGACGACTTGCACCTGTCACCCCTGGGCTTTCGGATATTGGCAAAGGCTCTTGCCACACCCATAGTGCCTTTTTTAGGCAAGGCTCAAAAGACAAACCCACCTCCATAGATAACACAAGGAAAAAGAAACTAAGAGTAATGCTACTCAACGCCAGAAGTCTAAACCTCAAGATGCACACACTCCAAGCTCTCCTCAGCATGGAAAGTATCGATGTCTGTGCAGTGACAGAAACCTGGTTCAAGGCTCCTGAGAACACCCCAGCACTACCAGGTTATACCTCATACCATGCTTTTCAGCCCCAAAACTCAGACCGAGCCACAAAAGGAGGGGGAGTATCCATATTCATCAAAGATACCCACACCTCCAGGTTGGTGGCACTGCATGAAGCATCGGAGACCATCCATGTGCAACTAACAGTGGGTAAAACTGCCTTTCAGTTTATAGCCTGCTACAGACCACCCTCCCAAACTCAGGAACCCCACTCAGCTTTCCTGAGAACACTGGAAAATATGAAGGTCTCTCCAAACACCATTATATTGAGAGACTTCAACTACCCAAACATAGACTGGGAGCATTACTCAAGCCCCAATACCCTAGCCCAAAGGTTCCTAGAATTTATAAACTCAAATGCTATGGAACAACTAGTCACCACTCCCACAAGAGGGGAAAACATACTGGACCTGATCATCACCAACATGGGGACTCTATGCTCCATACCAGAGGTATACCCCTCACTGGCAAGATCGGACCATAAATTAATCTCACTGGATATCCACATCCCGACCCCACCCCCAGCCCAGAAAACCACAGTGAAAAACTTCTCTAAAGCAAACTTCTCACTCCTCGAAACCGAGGTGGAATCCTTCAAACCCCCTGGGCCTGTGGAAACTATGGCCCAAACTGCAGAATCCTTTATAACAGCAGTCTATGGACACCTTCAGGAATGCATGGATCATGCAATCCCAAATAAAACCAAGACTCAATCCCCCAAAGGCAGGCGTCCTGTCTGGTGGACCCCTGCCATAAATAAACTATACAACAGAAGGAGGAAGCTACTACATGATAGAGCAAAATCCCTAAAAGGGAAGGCATCTCTGATCAGTATTAGCAAACAACTACGGTCCCTCATAAAATCATCTAAGGCCAGCTTCGAGAGAAAGATTGCACAGGACACTAAAGATAATCACAAGGCTTTCTTTAGTTATGTTAGGAACCTGGGTGGTAACTCCCAGGTATGCTCAGAGTTAGTCCAAAATGACAAAAAATACACTGAACCCACAGACATTGCCAACATCCTGGCTGACAGGTTCAGTGCAAACTTCTTCCCCCCTTCCCCCCAAAAGAGCAAATATCTATCCCAGCTGAGTGCTACCCCCCCTGACATCTCAGATGCTCAGGTAAGAGCCGCCCTCTCCAAAGCAAAAAGCACAGCATCAGTGGGACCAGACGGTGTCCCGGACTGCATCCTACATGAACTCCAAGAAGAGCTGAACCCCAACATAAAGCTACTGTTCAGTCTCAGTCTTACTACAGGATATGTACCCAAAAAATGGCGTACAGCAACAGTGGTCCCTCTCCATAAACGTGGTGCCTCACGGGACCCTGGAAACTATCGCCCCATAAGCCTGACTAGCCTGGTTTGCAAAGCTATGGAGAGGATCATCATGGAACTCATAAATAAAGATATTGGGGACCTACAGACACTGGATCCTACCCAATTCAGCTTTGTTAAGGGCAGATCCTGCCTTTTGAGCCTGGTTGATTTCTTTGAAACAGTCATCAAGGCCATTGATGAGGGGAAGGTGGTCCACACAGCCTACATGGACCTCACAAAAGCCTTCGATACAATACCCCACTCGGGCATCATAGATAAGCTCTCCAGCTTAAATATAAACCTCTATGTCATAAGATGGATTGCAAACTGGCTCAAGGACAGAACCCACATGGTCAGAATTGCTGGAGCCATGTCAGACTCCAAACCAGTTACAAGCAGCGTCCCACAAGGCTCAGTCCTGGGACCTCTCTTGTTCGGTATATATTTTTCGGAGGTACAGGCCAACACGGGAGGACTATGGCTGACCAAGTTTGCAGATGACTGCAAACTGGGCGCCATAATCTACTCTCCAGCTGACACAAGCATCCTCCAAAAGGGTCTCATTGAGACAGATAACTGGTGCCAGAGCCCTGGCCTCAAGCTAAATGCCAAAAAGTGTATAGTCATCCCCTTTGGCAAAACAAAGTGCCCACAAATTACCACATAAGTGGAAATCCATTAAGTACAGAAGAAGTAATTAGGGACCTGGGGACCCAAGTTGATAGCAATCTCTCCTTTGACAACCACGTGGCCAAAGTGGTTAGAAAAACCTTCTATATAGCCCACCTTATCATGAAGGGATTCACATCTAGATCAAGGGAGGTCATTGTGCCCCTTTACTCATCCCTCATCAGGTCCATAATTGAATACAATGCCCCATTCAGGATGTACCTTACCCGATACCTGCAGCAACTAGAAAGACCCCAAAAGCACCTCACCAAGAGGATCAAGGGGCTCAAACAGATGCCATATGCTGCTCGGTTAAAGAAACTCCAGCTCTACTCAGTTGCATAACCGCCTACTCAGAAGCGATCTATGCCTGACATATAAAGCCATGTCCAGCTCAGAATTAATGGACATGCTTCACCTCAGAAAATCCAAATCCCTTTGAGCTATGCGCTCGAGGGACTTGAACCTCAGCACAGAAATAAATAGGACATGCTGGAGGGACAGATTCATAACCCAGAGGCTCCCTTCACTCTGAAATAGAATCCCAGTCCATGTTAGGCAGAGTCCCTCACTGACTCTCTTCAAGAGGAATCTTGACGAGTGGATGGGAGATTGTAGGTTTACCCTGGCGATCACTTCTGTGTCACTGCTAGACAGAGGCACAGTAAACTAACCTTGAAAAAGGGCATAGTAAAACTAATTTAAAATGGGTGGCAAAAGCCAAACACACTCTGTCTAGGCTTATCATAAATTATATGGAAAGCCTGATAATAGGAAGAGGCAGAATTATTTACATAACTGCCCTAGGACAGATAGCCTAGTATAAACCTATGAACCTATGAACCTATAATACTTAAAAGTCATGCATTTAGTTTAATTGTAAATATAAAGGGGAAAGAAAGATTAGGATTGATTAGTATAAATGGGGAAGAGGTGATAGGAAAAGGTTTAGGTAAAGTGGTAGAGAGGGTGGGATAGTCAGGTGAAGTTGAGGAAGTGGAGATGGGTAACAAATTTGTACAGATAGGAGTGGAGAAAAGTAAAAAAGTAGACTAAATTTAAGTACAACCTGAGGTATAGCATGAGCAGAGCCATGAGTCTGATAGGTGACTTGAAGGAAGGATAGTAGGTTACAATTCTAATACCCTGTGGAACATAATTCAATTTTTTGGCAACAGAGTAGCAGTAAAGACTATTTCCAGTTGCTTTTTGAGGTTTATACATGGTGAGAAGTTGTTCAACATTAGAATGAAGGGGTTTGTTTGTGTGATAGGAAGGAAGAATAGAGCTTAGTGCAGGACAGGCATAGGGTTTGTAAATGATGTTGTGGGCAGTAGCTAATTGTACAAAGTCAAGGTAGTGGGGTAGGTCAAGCCAGTGTAAACTTTTAAGGGCCTTGCAGTGATGTGTATAGTATTGTTTACTGGCAGCAAATTTAGCAACTTTGTTGTGGCATATTTCAGGTTTAGTTTTATCAGATACCTGCAAGTTGGTAAGGATAGGGGCACCATACAAGAGTGAAAGAAGGAGATAAGTGGTTGCTAGGGTGGTTTTAGTAGAGTTAGTAAGAAAGTTTCTATATCTATAAAGCATGCCAAGTCTCTGGTGAGGCGTTTTATGTTATTTTTAAAATAGAGTTCAAATCTGAGGTTGCCATCAGTTGTCGGACAGTACCCCACATTGAGTAGCAATACCAATACATTTAGTAGAATTTAGTATTTTAATACCTAGTCTGCCCAAAAAGCACGCTTAATAGCCTTCTGTAAGGTCCAGATTGTCATACCCATGTAGCTTACCAATTAAAGGACCAGACAACATAGATATGCAATTTCCTAAATTCCCTGCAGCCAGCTTGGTAGATGTGTACCTTATACCTTTTTCCACCTCTACTCTCTCTGTCCCCACTACTAACTTACCCTACCCTCCCTTCCTCTACACATACTCCCCTACACTCATACCTTTTCCACATCTATTCCTACTATCCCCTCTATCACACCCTACCCTTTTCTACTCCTACTATCCTACGTCTTCAGTAATATAATCTGATCCATATTTCATGACCTCTAGAATATTAATAATCTTTACGATAATCATTAATTATGTAAATAATTCTGCCTCTTCCTATTATCAGGCTTTCCATATAATTTATGATTGAGCACTATGACTTTACTATGCCTGCTGAGTTTTTATTCTGACAAATTAATGCGTAGTTTTTCAAATTTTGAATGTTATGACTTTATGTCTGTTAAGTTCTCATTCTGACAAACTAATGTGTTGTTTTCATATTTGTGCTTGAATGTTGACTTTATTATATCTGTCTAGTTTTTCATTCTCTTAACCATATGTATCTGGTGCTTTTCTCCCCGTGCTTCCACTGAAAATGGGTACCTCATGACCCACTCTGACTTTCCTGGTAAAATGCCAAATAAATAAATAAATAAATACTTGAGACAATCCATTTGTCTCATGTTTACTGACAACCACTTAATCCTTAAAGTAACAGATACGGTATGAAAGGAGTGTACATACACAATGTCACTGCAAGCTAAACTCTCACATACAAGCACACAATACCCTCCACATATAGCACACAACTCACAAATAGATCAAAGTATGCTGAGAAAATAAATGTAATCTTCCTAAATAACAAATGCCAAGTAGGAAGCCCATTGGCAAAGAGTATCCTCAGCAAATCCAAAAACACTCAACAAAAATAACATCTAACACCACGCATACAATCACACTCAGTGGAGCCCCAAATACAAAGCCCATAAGCAAACAAACACACTACCCAGGAATCAACTCCTAGGGGGCTCCATTGTAAGACATAATGATGCCCCTCTAACCAGGCTGAACAAAGAGAAGATAACAGTTAGTTGTCTATCTGGTGCCAGGATCTACGAAATTATGCACTCACTCAAGCCATTACACTAGAATTAGTAGTATGATTCCATCACAGTCCATGTAGGTGTAAATGTCCAGGGACATACCTCCCTGGACTATATGAAGATATACATTGTGGAGCTCTTAGAACTTGTGTCTCAAGCTGGTATGAGCCTAGCACTGAACAGCATATTACCTTCACTGAGGATGATGCCACATTACAAACAAAAGCTGACTGATTTTAGCAATTGGCTGAGATTCTGATGTCATTCTATGGGGATCCCATATTTATCAGCATGGGAGGAAAATGGTCGACATATCATATTGCTTTGTCATGGATGGTCCATACCTGTCCCCTCTAGGCATTTCAATGCTGGCTAAAATTTTAAACACCCCAGTGAGACTTCTTTAGGCAATGCCAGACTGACAAACCTACCGACATAGCAAAATCAACTTAACTAACTTTCAACTAAATGTCAAGGTGTTTCTGCTCAATGCAAGGATCCTTAACAAACACTACAGTTCCTCCAAGCTCCCCTCCCTCGTGACAGTATAAACATCTGTGCAGTTACCAAGTCATGGTTTAAAGCTGCAGCTAGTATAGTGCAAAGTTTCAGTGACTTCCATACTTTTATACTAGTAGCTGCATAGACAGAGACTAAAAGTGGAGCTGTCTCAATATGCATCAATAAAAATCGAGGTTGGTTAAACAGGAGTTTCACTGTGTGCAGATCACCACAGATAAAATCCTGTGCCATATCCTAGTAACTATAGACCACCCTTCATGTCCCAAGAAACTCACAGTGCATACTTAGTCCTACTGGAGACACTTACTATTCAACTGAACACCCTACACAGGAGGATTTTAATTAGCCCCTATAGACAGGGGATACTTCATGCCTTAGATCTGCAGGCACAGAGATTCCTGGACTTCATAAATGCAAAAACCCTTGACCAATTAATGCATATGCCCACTGCAGGCTCTAACATACTCGACCTCATACTTGCAAATATGGAAGAACACTGCATCCTCCCCCTCCCCCACAATATCACATCATCCCTGGTAAGGTCCTACCATAAAGCTGTCTCCCTCAAAATCAAAATCAACTTAGCAACCCCAGTAAACCCAGTAACAGCTAGGAACTATTCAAAGACAAAAAAAACTTTATTAAGTGACAGTTTGTCAAAATTAAATGCCCCACTATATCCAGGGAACACAGCAGCCTATGCAGAATTATTCACAGAAACCCTGTACAACATAGCTCTCAACCTTCCATCTCCAAAATGAGGAACACCAGTCCTCATAATGTGGAACAAATGGGCAAAATGTGGAACACATACTAATTGCTTACTAACAACTTCAACTAGGAAGGCCATAGGATGGTTAAAATATGTTGGTTTTACTTATAAAGAAGATATTTTAATGAGTTAATATGATTCATTTCTATTTACCATGGATTTCACTTAAAAAATTCCAAACACTGAATGTGTGACAAAGTATTTCAATGTGGAACATTGAGGAACTTTGAGGAACATGAACTTTTTAAAACCCCAAATGAGGTACATTCCTTGTAAGGAGGTACACTTGAGAGGTATGCTGTACAACTATGTCACTGGCTGCATAGAGGCCGCTGTACTTATCAGACGTAAGTCCAAAACTAACTCCAAAAACAAACCACCCTCTTAGCATCCCAAATTAAACAGGATATACAAAAAAAGAAAAAAATTATGACTAAAATTAGGAAGTGTGAACTCTGATAAGGATAAGAATTCTCTCATCAAACTTAACAGGCAACTAAGGGGATAATTAAGTCCAATGAAGCCAATTTTGAGGTTAAGATAGCTCCCCTGGCAAAAGACAAAAGCCTTCTTCAGCTATATCAGAAACCTCAAAGGCAGTACCCAGCAGTGTGCTGAACTAGTGTTTAATGGTGCCACATTCACTGAGACAGGCAATATAGTAAATCCGTTCACTGACAAATTTGTTTCCAACTCACCCCAGCCACCCCCAAAAGAAATACTCTCAAACATAACCCCTCCAACTATAAATAGAGATCATGTCCTGGCTAAGATCAGTAAGGCCACGGACACAGCCTCAATGGACCCTGGTAATATACTGGGATGACTCCTGAATAGTCTATTCAGACCCACTGGAGTCACTATTTAACTATAGTCTCAAAATAGGGTTTGTGCCACAAGAATAGAGGACAGCAATGGCCATCCCACTTCATAAGGGTGGGTCATCAACAGATTCTGGAAACTACAGACCCATTAGCCTTATTTGCAAAGCCATGAAAGAGTTATCACGGAAATTATCAGCAAAAACGTTGGAGACATCCAGACACTGGATCCATCCCAGTTTGACTTCATCCAAGGAAGGTCATACCTACTGAATTTAGAGACCTTCCTTGAAAAACACACTAAGGCAATGGATGAGGGTAAAATGGTGCATATTGCTTGCCGTAATCTGGCTAAGGCATTTGATACAATACCCAACTTGGGCATTGTTAACAAACTTACAGAATTAGACATAAACCCCTATATAACACACTGGATAGCCAGCTGGCTCACAGATAGGACTCAGTTTGTTAGGATCAAAGAGACCACCTCCGCAAAGAGACCCATCACAAGTGGAGTCCCTCAAGGCTCCATGCTGGACCCAAACCTCTTTGACATCTACAGTACTTTCCTAAGTCAAAGCCAATGTCAAAGGTTTCTGTCTGACCAAGTTTGCAGATGACTGTAAGTTAGGAGCAGTCACGGAATCCCCCCAGGATACAAACACCCTACAGAAAGTTCTAACACAGACAAATGACTAGTGCTAAAGCCAAGTTCAATGCCAAGAAAGGCATTATAGTACCTTTTGGGAAGTTGGCCACCCAGGCAAACTACATCTTTGATAAAACACCCCTAAGAGTTGACTCACTAGTCAGGGATATGGGAACCCATGTGGATAGTAACATAGCCTTCAACCAACATGCGTCCATGGTAGTAAGAAAATCCTTCTGTGTTGTTCAAATTATAATTAAGGGCATAGCATCTAGTTCTGGGGAAATCATCATAACACTGTACTAGGCCCTCACCAGACCCATCATAGAGTATAATGCCCACTTCAGTATGTAGCTGACCATACAGCAAATTAAATGTCCACAGAGATTACTTACAAAAAGAATACAGATCATAAACATCATGTCCTATGTGAATCACCTCAAAGCTCTATCTCAATACTCTGTCTCCTACAGACTACTGAGAGGTGATCTATGCCTGGCTTATAAGGCATCCTTGGACCCTACTCTGATGAATCTTCTGCACATCCACAAAACAAATGGCATCAAAACCACTAGATCCAAGGACCTAAGTTTTGCTTGTAACATAAATAGGACACATTGAAAAGACAGGTATGTGTTTCAAAGAATTCACAGTCTCTGGAGTAGGCTCCCCATCCATCATGTAAAGTCTCCACCTAACCCTATTTAAGTGTAACTTGGACTACTGGATAGGAAATCTGAGATTTACCCCTGGTCTGGCATCTATATCGCTAATGGACAGAGGTACCCAGTAAATAATGTCATATCCAAAAATCACCCTCCTGTATGAATGTCAAAAACATAAAACTTGTGGGTCACATTGGGTTATGTTCATAGGTTCATGGGTTCATAGGTTCATACTAAGCTATCTGCCCTAAGGCATTTATAAGCCTAGCCAGAGTGTGTTTGGCTTTCGCCACCCATTTTAAATTAATTTTGCTATGCCCTTTTTTGAGGTTAGTATACTGTGCCTCTGTCTAACAGTGACACAGAAGTGATACCCGGGGTAAACCTACAATCTCCCATCCACTCATCAAGATTCCTCTTGAAGAGAGTCAATGACGGACTCTGCCTAACCTGGACTGGGATTTTATTCCAGAGTGAAGGGAGCCTCTGGGTTATGAATCTGTCCCTCCAGCATGTCCTATTTATTTCAGTGCTGAGGTTCAAGTCTCTTGAGCACATAGCTCGATGGGATTTGGATTTTCTGAGGTGCAGCATGTCCATTAATTCCAGGTGGGACATGGCTTTATACGTCAGGCACAGATTGCCTCTGAGCAGGTGGTATGCCACTGAGTAGAGCTGGAGTTTCATTAACCGGGCAGCATATGGCATCTGTTTGAGCCCTTTGATCCTCTTGGTGATGTACTTTTGGGGTCTTTCCAGTTGCTGCAGGTGTCTGGTAAGGTACATCCCAAAAGAGGCATTGTACTCAATTATGGGTCTGATGATGGATGAGTAAAGAGGCACGATGACCTCCCCTGATCTAGATGTGAATCCCTTCATGATTAGGTGGGCTATATAAAATGTTTTTCTACCCACTTTGGCCATGTGGTTGTCAAAAGAGAGATTGCTATCAACTTGGGTCCCCAGGTCCCTAATTACTTCTTCCGTACTTAATGGATTACCACCTATGTGGTAATTTGTGGGCACTTTGTTTTTGCCAAAGGTGATGACTATTCACTTTTTGGCGTTTAGCTTGAGGCCATGGCTCTGGCACCAGTTGTCTGTTTCTATGAGGCCCTTTTGTAGGATGCTTGTGTTGGCTGGAGAGTCAATTATGGCGCCCAGTTTACGGTCATCTGCAAACTTGGTCAGCCACAGTCCATCCGTGTTGGCCTGCACCTCCGAGAAATATATACCCAACAAGAGAGGTCCCAGGACTGAGCCTTGTGGAACGTCACTTGTAACTGGTTTGGAGTCTGACATGGCTCCAGCAATTCTAACCATGTGGGTTCTGTCCTTGAGCCAGTTTGCAACCCATCTAGTGACATAGGGGTTTATATTTAAGCTGGTGAGCTTATCTATAATGCCCGAGTGGGGTATTGTATTGAAGGCTTTTGCGAGGTCCAGGTAGGCTGTGTGGACCACCTTCCTCTCGTCAATAGCCTTGGTGACTGTTTCAAAGAAATTGACCAGGTTTAAGAGGCAGGATCTGCCCTTAACAAAGCCAAACTGGGTAGGTTCCAGTGTCTGTAGGTCCCCAATATCTTTATTTATGAGGTCCATGATGATCCTTTCCATAGCTTTGCAGACCAAGCTAGTCAGGCTTATGGGGTGATAGTTTCCAGGATCCGTTGAGGCACCACCTTTGTGGAGAGGGACCACTGTTGCTGTATGCCACTCTTTGGGTACATATCCTGTAGTAAGGCTGAGATTGAACAGTAGTTTTATGTTTGGGTTTAGCTCTTCTTGGAGTTCATGTAGGACACAGCCCAGGATACCGTCTGGTCCCATTGATGCTGTGTTTTTTGCTTTGGAGAGGGCGGCTCTTACCTGAGCATCTGAGATGTCAGGGGGGCAGCACTCTGCTGGGATAGATATTTGCCCTTTTGATGGGGAGGGAGGGAGAAGTTTCCACTGAACCTGTCAGCTAGGATGTTGGCAATGTCTGTGGGTTCGGTGTATTTTTTGTCATTTTGGACTAATTCTGAGCATATCTGGGAATTCCCACCAAGGTTCCTAACATAACTAAAGAAAGCCTTGTGATTATCCTTAGTGTCCTGTGCAATTTTTCTCTCGAAGCTGGCCTTAGACGATTTTATGAGTGCCCATAGTTTTTTGCTAATACTGATCAGAGATGCCTTCCCTTTTTGGGATTTTGCTCTATCATGTAGTAGCTTCCTCCTTCTATTGTATAGTTTGTTTATGGCTGGGGTCCACCAGACAGGACACCTGCCTTTGGAGGATTGGGTCTTGGTTTTATTTGGGATTGCATGATCCATGCATTCCTGAAGGTGTTCATAGAATGCATTTATAAAGGATTCTGCGGTCTGGGCCGTATTTTCCACAGGCCCGGGGGCTTTGAAGGATTCCACCTCGGTTTTGAGGAGTGTGAAATTTGCTTTAGAGAAGTTTTTCACTGTGGTTTTCTGGGCAGGGGATGGGGTCGGGATGTGAATATCCAGTGAGATTAGTTTATGGTCTGATCTTACCAGTGAGGGATACACTTCTGGTCTGGAGCATAGAGTCCCCATGTTGGTGATGATCAGGTCCAGTATGTTTTCCCCTCTTGTGGGAGTGGTAACAAGTTGTTCCATAGCATTTGAGTTTATAAATTCTAGGAACCTTTGTGCTAGGGTGTTGGAGCTAGAGTAATGCTCCCAGTCTATGTTTGGGTAGTTGAAGTCGCCCAATATAATGGTGTTTGGAGAGACCTTCATATTTTCCAGTGTTCTCAGGAAGGCTGAGTGGGGTTCCTGGGTTTGGGAGGGTGGTCTGTAGCAGGCTATAAACTGGAAGGCAGTTTTACCCACAGTTAGTTGCACATGGATAGTCTCTGATGCTTCATGCTGTGCCACCAACCTGGAGGTGTGGGTACCTTTGACGAATATTGATACTCCCCCTCCTTTGTGGTTCGGTCCAAGTTTAGGGGCCGAAAAGCATGGTATGAAATATAGCCTGGTAGTGCTGGGGTGCTCTCGGGAGCCTTAAACCAGGTTTCTGTTACTGCACAGATATCGATGTTCTCCATGCTAAGGAGAGTTTTGAGTGCATGCATCTTGAGGTTTAGACTTCTGGCATTGAGTAGCATTACTCTTAGTTTCTTATCCCTTGTGATACCTATGGAGGTGGGTTTGTCTTTTGAGCCTTGCCTAAAAAAGGCACTATGGGGGTGGCAAGAGCCTTTGCCAATATCTGAAAGCCCAGGGGTGATAGGTGCAAGCAGTCCCTAGCGAAGCATCGTGGCTTGTCGAGCATGTCATCCCAGGCTGACAGGCATTGGATCCCCTTTGAATGACACCAATACTTAAGCCAATTGTTGAAATTGATCATCTTGTCTTCATATTGTGACATCATTCTTGGTGAGGGTAAGATGCTACTCAAGGTCAGGGTCATACCAGCCTGGGCTACATGCTCAGAGAGCTCCTCTATGTCTCTTTTCATGTAGTCCAGGGAGGTACGTCTCAGGTCATTCACACCAGCATGGACAATGACTGAGTCATATTTGTACTTGCCTTGGGGTGACCTGAGTGCTTGTGTTATGTGGCGGATCCTAGCGCCCGACAGGCAGCTCACCATGACCTTCTCCTTGTTCAGCCTGGTGAGCGGGACGTCAGTGTGCCTGATGATAGAGTCACCTATTACAAGTGTATCAGGTGTGTTGTTTAGCCTTAAGGGCTGTGACTGTTTGGCACACTGACTTTGTGAGCTATGTGTTGCACGTGTTTTGTTTTGGGGTAGCGGTTTCTTGGGTATCTGCTTTGGAGGTCTCTGCTGCTTAGGCAGATTTTTATTTAGAGCCTCCGAGTATGTTTTTGTGTGTTTATGTGTTTGGTTTGCTGTCGTGACAGGTCTATGTGAGACTGGAATTTTAGTGAGTGTGGTTTCCTTCTCCTCCTGACTGGTTATGCCAGTACTGAGTTGAGAGAGCTTAGCCTCCAGTTTGGCTATATGGTTGCATCTCTCACATGTGTTGGAATTTGTTGGGAGGAGGAGAGGGTTGTCTGTGTACATGAGGCAGTTGTAACATTGCCTCAAGATTCCCAGATTCACCAACTGGACTGGAGAGGAGATTGACAACTGACCTTTGGACATGCTAGAATAGTATTGGGAATTCCTTTATAATTGAAAAAAGGGCCAATGTGGAACAAGGTACTCAAGGGGAGTTTGTGAGGGTGTAGTGCTTTTAATTTTTTATTGCTGACTTATATAATTGCTTTAGTGAGCAATTGCCAGGCTTTAGAGTAGGAATAGGGTGTTTATTATGAGAACTAGATCAGTTCTAAGGGAAAAAGTGAAGAGCAGACTTTGTGGAGCTGAGAAAGGTTCAAACTCAATTAAGCGGCGCTGCCTGATGCTGCACTATGTGCAAAATCTCGCAAAGCCACGCTAAAGCGGGTTTTATACAGGGGGACTTGAAAGAGCTAGAAATTGGCCCAAAACAGCCAATAGACTACCAGATTATTGTGCTGGGAACACTCCTCCAGGGATAGATAGGCTGCTCTAAGCTCCCCACTGCCACTGGTGAACAAAGAAGCCTCCCTTTATCCAAGAAAGTAAATGGGCAACACAGGAACTTTCCAAAAGTCCAGAATACAGCAAAGCCTGTATTTGAACTACTCTAGGTCAGGAAAGGTGGGAAGCAAGGGTCATTTTTTTTGTTTTTTTTTTCTTTTTTTGCAACAAACAGCAGGAAAATGCAATAAATATGTAACATAGGCTAGCGCACTTGAGTGTGTAGCCTCAACAGGTAAATGCAACAAACAGGACAAACTTTAAATTACAAGTGCACAAGCGTGCTAAAGCTGGCTTTAAAGCAGGGGGTTAGAAAGAGATAGGAAATGGCCCAAAATAGCCAATAAGCTACAAGTCACTGTGCTGGAACCACTCCCCAAGGGACAGATAGGCTGCTCACTCTCACTGGTGAACAAAGAAGCTTCCTCCTATCCAAATATGGATATGGGCAACACAGGAACTATGACACAGCCCAGAGATCAGCAATACCTGAAGACTGAACTATTCTAGTTCAGTAAAGGCGGGAAACAAGGATATTTTTTTGTATGTGACTAGGCTAATCAACGCCGTAGTGGTTATTAGCCTAATATACAGCTCTGAACCTATGTAATGAGTGTGTTGATTGTAAACTAATTCTTCAAGGATTTTACAGAGTATGGGAAAAATGGAAAAGAAAGGTAATCCTGAGGGCTACAGTGAAGTCTGGCATCCCACCTGTAACACGGAGGGTTTCACGAGTAACAAGAAACATAGTATAAAGGATTAGTCCAGATAAATTCATTTTAGCTGGTAGATCTAGGAGACTCTGTCTCTGATACCCTCCTTATGGGAGGAATAAAGACACCTTGTTGAAGTTTCCAGTAGTTTATTCAGTCAAGTAGGTAGCTGGATGAGTGAGGGAGAGAACCTCCTATATCTACTAGCAAAAGAGATTTTATCTGAAGTATGGGAAGAACAGAGATGGGACAGACATCAGTAGTGTGTGATGGGGTCATTTTTTTGGGGGGTTAGCAATTGCAATTTTCCAGTTATCGGGCATGCTGCTTTGAGTTAGGTAGATGTGAAGAAGCAGGAACTACAAACTCCTTACATTAGAAATAAGAACCATGGGAGACGACTGTCAGGACCAGCAGGTGGGTCAGTTTTTAGTTCTTCAAGTAGTGGTACTACATGTTTAGTTTTGATTGCTTTGAAATGGAAAGTGGGAATATAGAAGTAGAGGAGCGAAATTAAAGGGAGAGAAGAGTGAGAAGGGTTTATTAATGAAATCAGGGATGGGAAGTGTACTGACGTGGAGGCTGAAAACAGCAGATGTGAGGTGAGATGAGGAGGAGTGTGTGTTAGCTGGATTACTATAACCTGTCAGGCAGTAATCACTGTGACAAGTATCAACACATTTCTGCCACTGGTCCTTTCTACTGCCTCAGCTACTGAAGTCTTAAATAGTGTCCATAGCCAGCATTAGGAACCCATGGAACCTGCAGCTGAGATGAGCCCCCGATTATCTCCCCACAGATGAGGGCCCCCATGCAGCAGCCGTGGGTTTCTTCAGCTCCTCACATTGTTCCTCGGCACCTTGTGGATGTCACTGTGTGATCGCAAACTTTTTTTCTGTTTCTTTTTTTTTCTTTTTGATTTGTCAGAAAGCTGCACTCAGTCAGGCCCACTTCAATGAAGCAAGGGACATAATTAGCTGCAGCACCCAGGCAAGTAAGATTACTGTCTTAGCACTAACTGTGTTAAAGCACCTTTGGTTGTCTCAAAGTAATGCTAGTTGCAGGTAGTTATTTTCTTTACATTGCAGTAGCTGGAGGCTGAGGAGATGCATAGTATTTTGAGTTTGGTTTGCACAGTGTGGTATACAAGCCTCTCATAATGTAAGAGCACTGTAACTACAGTTCATTCTGTGTGTACTATGTGTGTGAGATGGGCTGACATATCGTGGTACACGGGCCTCTCATAATGTAAGAGCACTGTAACTACAGTTCAGGCTGTGTGTACTACTCCATGTGTGAGATGGGCCAACATAGTGTGGTACACAGGCCTCTCATAATGTAAGAGCACTGTAACTACAGTTCAGGCTGTGTGTACTACTCCATGTGTGAGATGTGCCGACATATTGTGGTACACAGGCCTCTCATAATGTATGAGCACTGTAACTACAGTTCAGGTTGTGTGTACTACTCCATGTGTGAGATGGGCCAACATAGTGTGGTACACAGGCCTCTCATAATGTAAGAGCACTGTAACAACAGTTCAGGCTGTGTATACTACCTCTAAAACACTACAGCATAAACTAAAAGGTTGCTTAGGAGGGGTGGCAGTAACATGGTGATACTTAAACTGGAAGTGTCCAAGGGGCCCCAACTTGTCATTTGCTGGGTGCCCCAAAATGCTAACACTGGCTCTGATCATGTCTATTCTGAGTGAATATTCCCAGCTTACCACAGCATATGGTTGAAGGTCTTTTGAAGGTGATAGTTGAACAACACCTCATCCGAAACATCTGCCAGCACAGGGTTCCCTCACTCAGCATTTGGGTCTCCTGCATCTGTCCAGTCACAGTTCCAGTTGTCTGACCCAACTCACCACCATGTTTCCTTCTTACGTATGCTGATGAATGCAATGACAGTTATTTTCTCTTTACTTCTTTTCAAGGTCAAATGCAACATGTTTTTTTTTTATATCAAACATGAGTGAATCTTCTTGTATTGTAATGCATTACTAAACAAAGAAATTTTGCTTAACTGCAGCAGAATTTGTACAGTTTACTAATATAATAATTTCTTTTGAGAAAGAGGTAGAGAATGTGAAAAAAATTAGACAAGCAATGGTGAGAGAAAGAGAAGGAAAGAGAGGAAGAACAAAGTAAATGTGAACGGTATGGCAATTATTCAAATGCCATGAGCTTCTGAACTGCACCAAGGAGAAGTTGTACATTAAAGACATGGTCTTTGCATTTTCATTTTCAATGTTATGTATTATGAAGTCAGACAGTTAAATACAGCTGAATACTTACACACCAGTGATATTGGTTTCTAGGCAGGATTTGGCACATTCCGTTAATACAGATTTGGAATTGGCTCATCACAAACAACAGCAACAAACTGCTTTTTGTCATATGCTTACCAGAAGGCTGCAGGCATGAGAGAGAGAGAGAGAGAGAGAGAGAGAGAGAGAGAGAGAGCGAGAGAGATATCCTGACCAAAAACTGTACAAGGGGAGTTAGCTGTCTGCCTTTTGGTATTTGCACCACTGTTTGTTCCTTTACTGTGGACCAAGCCCTTTCAGGTTGTTATCAATGGAAAGTCTGTTTTAAGTGCTCCAAAATGCCCTGAAGGCAAACAGTTTTGTTTCCACATGGCAGATCATATACGATGACATGTTTGAGGCAGAAACATCTGAAACATATACGTTACAGACTGTACCAGACTTCTGCTGTTCTTCACTGTTTGGAGTTTATATTCAATGACATTTGTTGGAAGACATGCAGTGCAGAGAATTCAGGTTACATATGTTGTGGTTAAGCTGCAACGTAAGGATTCTTGCAGGCTGGCGACATAGCACAGACATTAGAGAAATGAGCTGTGACTGAGCTTGGTACAGCCAGAGGATCAGGCTTCCAATTCCCAGCATCCCCATGTGTTCATTATAAAGCTTAGCAAGTCATTTAACATCATCTTGGCTCTGTGACACCAGTGCTGACAAGGACTTGTGATTTTTATCCTTATCTGGTTATGATAAACAAATAAATGAATGATTAAGATAAAATTCACTGTTCTAAATAGACGAAAATATGATAAATACAATTTTCTGACTAGAACAAAACAATCCCGATAGCAAGTAATCAACAATATAATAAAAATTACTAAATCTGCTTCTGTAGATTCCTACCATCCAGTTGTTTTCTTCTTCTTAATATGATGAAGCTTTTTATGACATAAATCTGCTATACATATTTACTTATTTAATTTTAGTTATTTGTTTTTATTTTTGCTGGTATTTTCATTTATTAACCAAAGTAGAACACTGAACCATGTGGACCACTTTCAGGTTTTCAGGGAATTACAAGTGGAAAAACAATCAACAATACAGTTTATTGAGTACAAAGCAGACTACAATAAAATTACAGCAAAATCTGACTAGGCATTTTGGAGTATACATACCTGAGCCGACTACATACAAGAAACAGTGAATAGATAAGATATTTCAATAGTAGTACAGTCAGAAATGACTAACAAATCGTAACCACAATATGTACATTAAACCGAGAAGAAAAAAGAGTAAAAAGGAAATGAGAGAAGGTAAAAAGCACAGGTAGAAAAAAGATTGTTTGAATAATAGAAATAGGGGTGTGGTGAAGAAAATGGCGAAATGGAATTAGCAGCATGAAATACTCCAATAGCTTGTTTTAGCAGCATTAGCATGGTGCAGAAACATTGTTGATCAGTTATAAAATAAGACAAAACATGGCTTCTAAATGAGAGAAAGAAATTTAGATATTCATACAGCTTTTCAGATGAATCCACATATCTATTTTATGATATTACTTAAATCCCCATACCAAAGACAAATCCTGAGATTAGCACAATGCTTTCATTTGGAAGGGTAGAAGGTTTTCATATTACATTAAACCTTTAGAATTCTGAGACTACTCTGTCACTGACATTCTCCCTTTGTTTGGGCCTCAGTGTGGACAGCATTCTTGTGGGTGAAGCTGCAGGCTAATACAGCAGTTGGGGAGTGGCTATTCTAATTAGCCATGTTCTGTCCTGCAGAAATATATGTGGCTTCCAAACTGCTCTAGGAGGAAAAAGTGACCACCATAATATCACAGGGGTTGCCTGTTAACACCTATGCGAGCACTCACAGTTTACTGAAGATGTGAGGTTGGTGGTATTAGTATGTGTATATGTGTCAATGTGTGTGCATGTCTCTGTATGGACATGAATGAGACTACATGAATACACATCTGCCTGGGTGATCACACTCGGAGGTTAGGTAGGGAATCAAGAGTGTGTGTTTGTGTGTGGGGGGGATGTGTGGGTGTATGTGTTGGTTTGTGTGTGGGAGTGTGTGGCTGACTGTTTCCTTGATTGTGATCCAGGATATAAGGGCTTGATTGCTGATAAGTGGATGTGGTTATGTGTGAGGGAATGTCTGGGAGTGTGTGTGTGTGTGTGCAGAGGTGCCTGACTGTGTTTGTGTGTGTGTGTGTGTGTGTGTGTGTGTGTGTGTGTGTGTGTGTGTGTGTGTGTGTGTGTGTGTATGATATGTGTGTGAGGGGAATGCCTTTGCAAATACAATGCTTGGGCCACTATGACAATACTAGTGATCAATTTACAGACATGGTAGTGAGCCTGTAATCAGGTCTTTCTCACTCTGTCTATAGAGCAAGTGGTGAGTATATTATTGAATCCTAGCCACAGTGCCATTTGTAACTGCAACATTCTGTGTATATTTTGTAGCATCGTATGGCAACTTTCACCAGTTATAAGAATACATTGTAAATATGTATAGATAGCAAAACAAAAAGTATATATACAGATGCATTAATAGTGTTGTGGAAAGTCTGATTACTGTTATGTTGAGATGATGTGCTATTACTTTAAATAGGATTTTTTTCTGTTAATGTGCATGGTGCTTTAAGAGAGAGAGAAAAAAAACTTTTGTATTAGGCAAAATGGGTTTGCTGAATTTAGCAATTATGACTGGATAAAAAGATAGCTTAGGATAGCCAAGGCAGACAGTGTTTGCTCTTAGTGAAACAAACTCAGTAACCAGAGCAGCAACTCAAGGAGAAGGCATTGTTCACAGTGAAGATGACTTGGCAGATGAGACTGGAAATATGTTTACCTGTGAACTTCAGCACGGACTTATTTCATTGACTGATTCCAGTATTTTGAAATGTATTTATGATACTGTTGTGTTGTGAGTTAAACCAGAAGATTTTTATCATTGTTTATAAGAACCTTCAATTGAGTGTAATCATAAAAATAAACTGCATTTTTAATAACACTGATATCCTAACTATATTACTATTCCACAATAAAAACAAACCTACATGTAGGAGAAAGAATACATACTCACCTGCCTTACACCTCACTAACCCTGAAGTTGCCATACTAATGAGCAGACAATATAGCTGAAGGCATGAGACTGACCAGCCTATTGAGTCAGTTCAGCTAAGCAACTAGCCTTGGGTACTCCCCCCCCCAGTAACCCCCTTGCTTTCAACTTGGCCATCTCAGTCTTGACTACATTATCAGAATCCTGCTTTGACATCCTTGGAAGTGCTGTACTCTATCCATAAGTCTAGATAAGTAGGGACAAAGAGGATAGTCATCCAGGCTGCAAATTGTTAGATGTCATGATCAGGAGGGCAGTATTGGAATTGCTGAATACCAGTACAGCAATGAATGCCAGTGTTGCTTTTGTGGTGAGGCGAAAGGACTGAAGCTCTTCAAAGCTTTGCATGTGACCTAAGCAAATGGTTTGCTACAATTGTTAAAACTTAAAGAAAACAGTTTTCCTGGTCCGGCAGTCAGATCTGCTTTTTTTTCCAAGAAGAATTGACCTGGCTAATTTAAAGTTAGACTTGAGTGGTACCAGTGCAGGGAATGCTACTGGACTGTAGATGAGACAGCTGCTGCTCTGATTCCATCAGTCTGTCACCATCTCAATGAAAAATATTTCTCAAATATTTCTCTGCATGCCACTGTATGAAACTAATCCACACAATGTAAAACATTCATGGTTCTTTCTCTATTTCATTCTTTTGTCTCACATCCTGCCTCCCCAACTCCTCCACCTTATAATAATTCCATCTATTTCAAACCTCATGCCACCTCATCGCTTGCATAGTGACATAGCCAGGTATATGTCATCTATGGTACATCACCTACTTTTTAAAAATTATTGATTTCTATCTAACTGCAACACTTAATCAAGATAGTCTTCAAAATGAGAAAAATATTTTAAGGTGAAGAAGTAAATCAGCTTTCTTGCCTAACTTGTTCAATGTAAATAAACTATTTTTTTCATTTAAGCTGCTTAACTGTGGTAATGAATGCCAGGAAGTCTAGCATTCTAGTCTGGCAATAGGCATACAGGATTAAGACATTAAGATGTTAACAAGTGTTAACAACCTGCTTCCTGTAAACCAGGGAAGACAATTTGATTCCTTCTAGCTCCATTTGCCTACTAAGTGAAGCTAATCAAATCACTTGATCAGACAGTGCTTCCTGGTGACCCCTGAAAATGGAGAGTTGTATCCTGTAAGCTTAACCAGTTAACGAAAGATACAATTCTAAAAAAATGTATGACTTCAGTGCCATAGTTAAGCTACATTGAAACAAATAAAACAAAAGACAAAAAAACACACCGTCATGGGTAAATTCTATTTAGTGCTGTATTTATTATTCACAATGCATCTGGTACCTCAGCAATTCACCTTCAATGGATGACGAACTATCCTCCAGCACCATTTTTATATTCCACACCATCTATTAACCAATTAACTTTTAAAGTGCTCCTGATTACACAATTACATACATGAATTCCATGTACATTAATAAATGAACCTTTGCGATTTAACAAACATTAAAATTCCCACTGCATCATACAAATCCATTTTTGAATTATAATATTTCACATGACATTACTGCTAAATATTTCTAAAACACATGCAGTTCATAGTGATGTCCCCTAAATGACCCCTTCAACTATCATACATTTCAAATGTATCTAAATTTCTTATTTTCTATTTTAATTCTTCCTTAATTATCTGATGGTTAAGTTGACTTCCAAATTTAACCCTCTAGGATGCAGCGTTCTATAGTTTAAAATCATCCTACTTTCTAATTCCAACAATTTATTGATCAAATCACCCCCTCTAGGCAACATTGGCTGGCCTAACACACTAAAGAAAAGTGATTCCTCAACACCTCCATGTGACATAAAAAAATGTTCTGTAACCGGACTGCACATCATGTTATTACAGATGTCAACCAGATGTTCCAAAATTCTGATCTTAACCTGCCGTTTTGTCTGCCCTATGTACCACTTGGTATCATTGCAACCACAACCCAGAATGGATACCATACCACATGACATGCAATTGAATTGAAATCTAGAAACAAATTTCCTCTCATTAATACATGTCCCAGACAAATGTTTTGCTCTTCTACACACCATGCAATATCCACAAGCTATGGTACCCCCCTGCTGTGGTTCCTTATACATTCCGATACCCCTGATAAAAGTTCTTTTAGATTTCAATATCTACTATATGAAAATTTTACATGTCTAGGGAATAGCTGGCCCACCTGTCCATCCCTATAAACTAAATGCCAGTTACTCAAAATCAACCTTTTCATAATATCCAAAAATGGAGAGTATCTAGATATGAAATAGACATCCTTCTTCTTGACCCAATCATCCTCACCATCATGCTGAATAAAATTATAACCCCATTCATTCTTACTCATACTCCTTCCTCACACTTTGTTCTTAGCCAGCACATCCTTGTTGTAACCCCTATCCAAATAATTTATTCACCACTACCCACATGTAGTCATTCCTGAAATTCACATCTGATGTATTCTGACTAATATGCTTAAACTCTCCTGCCAGAAGTGAGTCAATGAGACAGGGGAGATGCATACTAGATGCATGCAAAAAATTATTGTTTGCTGTGGTTTTCCGAAAGGGTGGTGTTGTACATTATGTTGTTTATCTACATAAAATTCGACATCTAAAACTTGAATACCCTCCCTTCTATATTCAAAAGAAAACTTCAGTCCATGAGAGCTATTGCTTAACCCTTCCATAAACAAAAGGAACTATGAAGGTGAACCCCTACAGATAAAAAACAAATCATCGATGTAATGTTTGTACAATATCATGAATTCATTAAAAAAACTTGTGCTGTACATAAACTCTGTTTCAAACTCCACCATATAAATAATCGCATATGAGGAAGCATAAGGTGCACACACATTGTTTCCTTTATCTGTATATAAATGGTTCTCTCAAACTGAAAATAGTTATGTATCAAACAAAACTCTAACAACCTCATAATAAAGGATGCTCTTGGCCCCTCTCCCAGCATATGCCAAACAGCTCTCAAACCCTTTTCCCTATCAATGCTTGTGTAAAGAGCATTAACATCCACTGTAGCCCAGTAAAACTCTTCTTTCCACCCAATTTTCATAACTGCTTCACATAAATCTAAAGTGCTTTTTCATATGAGCTGGAACCCTAGCCAAATATTTTTTCAGTACTGAATCTAATAGAACACCCACCTTTTCTGTGTAACAAAATGTTGCATAGAAGGGGGTGATTTGATCAATAAATTGTTGGAATTAGAAAGTAGGATGATTTTAAACTATAGAACGTTGCATCCTAGAGGGTTAAATTTGGAAGTCAACTTAATCATCAGATAATTAAGGAAGAATTAAAGTAGAAAATAAGAAATTTAGATACATTTGAAATGTATGATAGCTGAAGAGGTAATTTAGGGGACATCATCATGAACTTCGTGTGTTTTTTATTTAGCAGTAATGTCATGTGAAATATTATAATTCAGAAATGCATTTGTATGATGCAGTGGGAATTTTAATGTTTGTAAAATCGCAAAGGTTTATTTATTAATGTACATGGCTTCAGTTATGTAATTGTGTAATCAGGAGCACTTTAAAAGTCAATTGGTTAATAGATGGTGTGGAATATAAAAATGGTGCTGGAGGATAGTTTGTCATCCATTGAAGGTGAATTGCTGAGGTACCAGTTGCGTTGTGAAGAATAAATGCAGCACTAAATCACATTTACCCATGACAGTGTTTTTTTTGTTTTTTAAGCTACATTGAAACAGGTGTGCTTTGTGGTGGACTGCATTCTGGAAGTAGGCATATAGTTCCAAAAATCCTAGCTATTCCCCTGTATGATATAATAGTAATGTTATTTAGGAGAACTTTGAGATGGCATTCTTTTCTAATGCAGTTTCTGTTATAGTACCTTATGGGTGACAACCTGCATGGCTTCATAAAGTCATTAAATGCAACCCCAGTAAGTAGGCTTTCATCTCTACTTGACAGGACTATAGTAAACAGTGCCCATTTAGTGATGCCATTCTAGTAGGCTTATTAAAGTTAACCCAGCTTATCATAAAATCATTTTTTAAATCAACACTTTGCCCTAGATTCAGTCCAGATAATACACCTGAGAAAGAGAGAGAGGCAGACAGATAGCAAAAATGAAATAGTAGCGCTTTACAAGATGGATCACATTTGTTTATAGTGAACTGCCCCAAGTATCACAGCTTATCTGAGTTACAAACACATCAATCTATAGAGTTCAAAAGATGAAGTACTTTAAAAAAATGTTTAGAAAGTATTTCAATATGTTGTGTGATGTGCTATAAGTAAAATCCTGCTGTTTCATTTTTTCTGTCTGTCTGCCTGTCTGTCTCTCTCTCTCTCTCAGCCTAGTGCTGGTTTTAGGATCCCATAAAACATAAAAAAGCCACCCAAACCAGCTGACGCTACCACAGGCATAAGAATACTCATCTCAGCTCAAATATGGACTACCTATAATGGCTGCAAGCCTCAAATAAAAATGCCACTACCTTTCAAACCATCTAGTTCATGCCAAATGGCTCCCAATACATTTGACAACCAGCCTCATGCTAGGATAACTAATTCACAAAGCCCTTTCTCCTGATACATCTTCTCATCTCACTCATAAACTCTTCACCAATCCCCCAACATATAATCTCAGGGGTATATCTCAGTTTCAACACACTCTAATAACTGCAAAAAGCTAAACTTCATTGCACTGACCATGTGTTCTTCACCTAACCTATGGTACACCATTCCTCTCTCAGTCAGAGATATTCAAAAGTACTTGGACTGCAGAAAATAGCTGAAGGAACATCAGTTCAACCAAACAAACTGCAGCTGCACTCGTACAGGTCACAGTACATAATTCTGCAGCTCTCTCACACCCTTTATCGTCATGTCATCCTTCCTTATCTCATCTAGATATCCCCTCTCTTACGGCTTGTCATTCATCCTACCTCCCTCTCCTCTTTGTACCTGTCACACTTCATCTCCTTTCTACTCCTCTTCCCTCTGTATGCCTCTCCTACCATTTCCCTTGACATCTTTTCCTGCAACTATTCACATTGATCTCTTCTAATGGCTTCATATGTCTCTATATTATGATTTTCTGCTATACCGATAGCATAAGCCATCTTATTCACTATGGCTACATCTTACCCAAAAGGCATTTTGAAGCATGAGATCATTTTTCCATCCATGTTTTGACATTGTAAACTGTTCTTGAACTAAATGTAAACATGGATATGTTTGTAGCATATCTTTGTATCTGTAAATATATTGTGTTCATTTCTTATGAGATTCTATTCACCCAGTTTGTGCCTGCAAATGATCCATTGAGATCAATGCATTACCCTGGTAAACAAATATAAATAAAATAAAATAAAATAAAAATAGGAAGAAAATTTTCATATCTCTCAGCCCTATTTATATCTTACATGGATCTGCTCCACTTGCTGTTCTTGTTTTGACATGTGACAGATCCAATCACTTTTACTATCTCAAATGTAAAGGCATTTGAAGTAATGACACAGACTTCCTGCATCTTGTTACATCAAAAATGTGGTCTTTTGAAAAAAAAAACAGTAAATCAACACGCTGCCAATGTTGACATGCCATATTCCTTATTGGGGTCCTATCAGCAGGCCGAAGATGCATGTTTACAAATGCATCTTGGTTGAACTGACAAAACTGAAACTGCAAAATATCAAAGCAGCATGTAAGCGAATTCTTTCCCTGGGAAAGAATTCGCTTGGCCGCTTCGGTACTTTGCTGTTTTCAACACTGTAGTGCGGTCTCGGAGTTGGTATATATAAGTGGGGGGGTACAGCCCTCCACATCGGGGGGGGTGAAGCCCCCCACTTAATCTCATGTTTTAATGTGCTTTTTTTTGTTTTTTGTTCGAACAGCTATTTTTTTCCCTTAGAAAGAAATCGCTGTTCTGACAATCTGTTTTATAAGCTTTCGCTTACATGGGGTCGATTAATCACCGTTCGCTTACCTAAGCATTCGGTGATCTAATATAGACCCTCCTTATCTACTAAGTAAATGCTCCCCAGCCAGCACTTGCCCTGGATTCAACCTTGATAATAGCCCTGAGAGAGAGAGAGAGAGAGATGGGGGGACAGACTGATGAGGTATTACTATGGCCATGTGGGAAGTCCATTACTCTGCCTAGGCCCTAATTGGCCATAATCTGGCTCTCACTATTATTTATGTACCACTTAAAACAGGCAAGGATAAGAACATTCATTCAGCTATATGATCTAACATCCTGATTGATACTCATGGCAAAAACCCAGTTACCAAATTGGATGAACATAGTTCCAGATAAATTTTAACAAAAGCAACTTAGTGCCTATCATGTTTGTTGCCTAATAACAGTGCCCACAATATTTGTATTCTTCATTTTCTGAATCAGCACCTTCCTCAAAAAGATAAGGGAAATTATTCTTGTGCCCTAAGAAATTGCCAGTTTGAGCCACCACTGAAATCAGGCCATGACTAGCGGGACTTCCCAAATCAACAAATAAGTAACTAACTAACTAATTAAATAAATAAGTGATCAAAATTATGACAGTTTAATTGCTTACTAGCTCAAATACTGCAGTAATTTATATTAAGGTAGGAAATGTGACTGAAAATGTGGTGTGCTGGACTCTCTGTAAGGGGGTGGTATTATTAGGTAAGGCTGGCTGAGCTGCAGATGAAAATTTGAAACAAAAATCATAAGCTAAATAATTTCCAGAGCACAACTACTGCCCTGTCTTTGTTAAAGTATTCAGATTGTTGACAAGTCATTTTATCCATTCACACAGACTTCATCAGTCCTTTTTTCAAACAGTATGTCTTAAGGTTTTTATTTATGCCATTTTGCCACTGGTATTTTAAAAAGAGTAATTCTAAACATTTTGTATAAGCCAATAGATGCAAGGAGATTACGTCTACTGATTTTGAAGTGAAAGACAACCAGTAAAAGGCAAGCATTGTTTTCAAAATGTGCATTAAAAAGCAACACCAGTAGTTAACTAAGAAAATAGATTAGAAGAAGCTGTAAAACTATTCAAAAGGTAGCCTTGACTGAAGGGTGACTTAGCCAATCAGAAATATAATTCTAGGTGCTGTTTCTTACAGTGCCTGCCAATTACTGAGCCTCTCCCATAATGGTATATGTGTATGGCTCTGACTCTCCCCATGGTGACTAATGTGTTTATCTTCATTATTGCTGGGGTATTTTCTGCCCTCACACAATGTGTGTGTGCTCTCACATGTATATCTTACTAGGGCTACCATCACTGGCAGGGGATCACCAAACTCACATCCAACAGTCCTGCAATCATGGATATTGTGGAAGCACCAGCTTGTATGAAGCAGATTCATCTGACAGAGACCACTATCTCCTCCCAGGATTGGTGAACTGGCATAAGCTGCTCAGTCCCACCCCACCTTCCCTTGCCTGGCTGTTCTAGCACCCAAACCATTATTAGAACTTTTGCAGTCTAAGTTGTAGTTGGGACTTCATTCCTTTGTGCCACAGAATTAATCTAATTAGACTTTTTGATCTGTGTTCAGATTTGCTGACACAAAAGTTTCACAGCAAGCAACACTGGGAGCCTTCTAAATAAAATATATTCAGCAAAAGGGGCCTCACTGGTAAAATGCATGACCTAGTACTGAAAAATTAAATGTAGACCAGGCATACATACTGTATATAAGCTCAGAATATGAACAACGCAGAAAATAAGCAAAACAAAAAGGCATGCGAAACAACTAATGTAACTAAGAAAATTATTATTTTGAGCTGGGACATGGGCTCTGAATTGCCTAGACATAGCAAGGTCTTACTAAGTTTAATGCTACTGGCTGACAAAAAAAGCACTTACTAGAAAATGGGAGTCAGACTCTAAACCAACTGTATCTGAAGAACTGAATATTGTAAAGGAGATAAAGGAACTGGACACAGGATCCTTAGAAAAACGAATGAGTAAATTACATGGAAGTAAATGGAATCTGTTGGAACAATAGGATCATCGGAGATTACTAGACTGATGACTCTGGGGCCCTTACAAGCCTAGCCAAGAGTTTATCCCCAAAAAAGATACCCCAATCAGCACCTCTTGCCCCTGTCAGTGAGGGACACAGGTGGAATCCCTGGGATAAATTTGTAGTTAGCCATCCACTCATCAAGGTTGTGCTTGAAGAGGGTCAGTGATGTATTCCAGAGATGGAGCAGCCTCTGGGAGACAAACCTGTTTCTCCAGCAGGTTTTGTTAATGTCACATATTAGATTTAAGCATTTTGATCGGGTACTATGCGAGGAGTTAGACTTACGAATATGGAGCATCTCTAATAGAGCAGGGTCTGAGATTGCCTTGTAGGTGAGACACAGATCACCTCTGTGCAATCTGTATGATATAGAGCAGAGTGATAGTGATTTGAGCCTGCCCACACATGCAGAATAATGCTGAAAAGGAGGAGTGAGGTTTAAGGGAAGAAAGTAATTGAACAATTTATGTAATTCTGGAGTAAATAATAATTGTTGAAAAGGAAATGTGTATATTGTATGAAAAAATTACAATACCTTGTGTAAATGTGTGTACCTGTGTCACTGATTTAGTTATGATTTAATAAAGATGTTTATAAAGAAATAATAGTCTAGATGAGTAGCTTAAGGACATGACTCAGCCATACCTTATTGTCCTATTGACCCAGTCAAACAAAAGGTCTTTCATCTGCAAAATTAGTGGATCAGTCTCTTGGCATCTATTGGGTTCTTTGAAATATTAATTGCTTCTTTTGTAATGCTAGTGGTTAAACGATGCAACTACAAGACTTAAAATGCATTGTTTGGAAAACAGTAAATGAAGCTAATGAAGTTGGCATAAGTCAACAAAATGCATTCACCACCAATCTGAAATTAATTCAATAAAGACAGCACTTATGCATCACAACTGATGTTATCTTATTTATTTATTTGGTTTTGAATTTTTACTTCAGTTTTTCTTGAGTGACAGTCATACCATGCAGTTTACTTCGTATTTGATAAGGTGTAGATAATCTTCTGCCAGAGAGTCTAGAATCTTTGTACTCTTAAAAAATGGTTTTAAAGATACTTTTGTACATTAACAGGAACTATAGTGTGCTGTGTCCAGACCTAGTCTTATTTTTAGAAAAAATATCTTCTGAAGACTGGTACATTTTTTAATAATAATGTGCTAGCCAACAAACATGCAATGGCCTAAGAAATAGGACCAACAGAGTTCCAACACTTTAGTCAAAGATTTCTGTATGGAATAATTCTCAAGTTACCACTTGTTTCTAACATAAAACCAGATAGTATTAGAAAAATTAGAGGTCTTCCAGGTTTTCAAACTTCTAAAAGCTGCCATATACCATGCAACTATAAATGGAAGTGTAGGTCTAGTGTACTCAGAAAATAAATCAAGACTTGTTTATATATTATTCAATGTTAAATTTAGAGGGTCAGGATGAATTTATCACTAAATGCTATATATGAGCCTCTGCCCAATCATTCAAATCCTCATTACTGGATCCCTGACCATAGCAGAGTAATAATTTAATCTAAGGAACCTGCAAATGAAAAAATATGATTTCAAAACATGCTCCATAGCAGATGCCACATATATAGCTTATATTTATCTTATCTGTCAGCTGATAATCTCTGTTAAACATGACATGATCCATAACAGACTATTCATTTTGGTATGGTTATCAGCATAGGTTCATGATCTACTTTGGGAATTAATTGAGCTTTAAGTTTCAGGTTTTTCGGCAGCAGGTTTTCCTGCATTTAATTTCATACGTACTAGGACTATGCCAGGGTGATTTTGACTTTTCAGTGGCAAAAGATGTCTGACAGCTATAGCACTCAAGGGAAAGCATACTTCACAAGTTACATTTCCCTTATCCTATTTAATGTCAGCAGCTCAGCAAAGGATTAAGGCTACAGAGTTAGAATTGTGTTTCATTTATACAATCTTCCTTTATTAGGTGTGACATCTAGTAAAGCAAAAAAGTGACCTGTGGAAAAAACATCTTAGTTAAAACTTACAAACACACGCCATCTGAATGAATTGTGGTGCAATCAATTGTACTACACTCCATACATATATGTGTACAGATACAAGAATAAAAATAGTTAACTGTGGGATAGCAGCTTTTAACAAAAAAAAAAGCAGCCAGCAATTATGTGGTTAAATTAGTTTTTAAAATGAATAATATAGGAATGGTGGCAAGAACATTTTGGTACCATATGCAGAGAATACAGTTTTAGTTCCCTTGTGACTGGCTGATAGTTTCTGGAAGGACTACAATGGTATCAGTTATAGAAACCCAGAATTCTTTAGTGGAAGGATAAAAATAAGGCATGGTCAAAAACATTCCTAAAACACTCTTAAAATAATAGACACAAACTAGGAATTTCTCAATGTAATTGCTGCACCAAACAATAATACATTTTAAAACAAATTATTGTGTGATTAATATATACAGCTGAATTAAATGACATTGATAAATCTGTTTTGAATAAAGCATTGATTGCTTTATTTTTAAAAATTGTGTTTTTAAATGTCATATTGTGAGTGATATTCAGACATTCTCTTACTTGTTGAATCTGAAAATTTGGCATCTTGGCAGAGAACAAGAAAAAGATCAAAATAATATGTTTTGTTATAATACTTTCAAGGTGAAAAAAGGTACCTTTCAACCACCATATCATCCAGTGGTCAAGACTTTCAAAGAGGTGACCATGAATAGGTGTTAGGAATTTATACATGGTTTGGGAATAGTTCAGACAAGATGACCCACTTAAGAAATTGAGCAAACACACTGACTTTTTATAGCAAAGGTTAATAAAGAGGGTAGATGAGTGCTAGGGGATACATTATTATATAATGGAGAAGTACAGAAACACATTTTGGATGTTATTTCCTGTGCTCAGTTACCATATAACCTCACCAGTACTTTTGAAAATCAGGAAAATGGACTTTTAAAATATTGGGTATATCAAGAGTTTGTTTCACATTCACCAAAACATAAAACTAAGTGTGTCAGAGCCTAAATCTAAAATGTTTTATATCCATCCAAAGAGATGTCATCTGAGAGACCATCTGTGGCTGGTAAGGCATCTTTGAAAGAATTATTGTCACAATTCTTAGAGTTCAGTTATAAAACATTGTTAAGTCTGGTCCAACCCAAAATAAGAGATAAAATAGAATTTTTATAAACCATGTCGGATATCAAGGTAAAGTGGAATTGGTACCTACAGTATGTACCATGGATATTTCTTTGTTGTTCACATCTATTCCCCATGAATCGAGGTTCATGGCATTAAATAATTGGCTTCAAGAGTCTATTCTTTATACCTGTGAATTTAGTGTGTTTTTTATAGTTAACTGAGTTGATCTTTACAAAAAATATAATTTATTTCCAAAAGAATGTTATTTACAACTGAATGTAATAAAAGTGAGGACACTGACACCTTTTGCTCTTTTATATGCAGATTTTTTTTATTGTTTGTTTTGAAATAAATTTATGATGGATCAAAAACATACATTTGGATAAAACGTACATGTGAAAATGATTCTTAAATGATTGCTTGTTGATCTGGAAAGGAAATCACCAACAATAATCTCAGTTTTTGTATTATATTAATTACAACGAGTTTAATTCAGAATTTACAATTAATTTTAGGCTGTTTACAACTGATTACCTTAGTGTTATGGTAACTAAGACATTGTATATTTCTGTTAAGACCACTATCTATAAGAAGCCGTTATCTAAGAATTCATTGCACATGAAAGATAGCTGACATTCTGCATATTACAAACAATATTCCAAAATCTCCATTTATGAGATTAAAACATATTTGTGGTGACAATGATGAAAATGATAGGGGCAAAATGATCTTGTCCATAGGTTTGTACATAGTAGGTATGGAGACAAGCAAATATTGGATATACAGGAGGTAGTTGATTCTATCCTTAGACCTACATTATTTTAATATCAATATGGTGAGAGGCAAGTACTAAGTAAAAAAAAAGAGTTAAGAGTCACAACTATGTATGGCAGTATTTTGTTTTCTTTTCTGAATTATGTTGATAATTCAGCAGCACATTCGTTGAATCCTGATAGCCTCAAGACATTTTGTTGAAATCACTTTCAGTAAATAACAGAGTATGGCTTTTTGCAAGAGGATACATACTTTTGATCTGTTCCTCATAAAATTTGTGTCATTTTTTTGGCAAATCATTAAGGACTGAAGTCATTAAATAATGACAGAACTTTGAGTTTTAGATTTGATGCCCTTCAGAAAATGTATACTATTTTAGCAACTTTCTAAGCTTATAAGAGCAATACTTAAAATCTCTCCCAGATTCTGGGCCTTTTTCCCACATTATTTTTGGCTTTGTACAGAATTATTGTGCAAAGAGTTTAAGAGGTACGGTACATGGATACCAAAAATTCTGAACCTCCAATAAGACTTTCCTATGGCATTGAAAGGACCCATGGAACTTTGAACAAATCATTGTCTAAAAATAGCAGTTACTGGGTTTACTTTATTTTGAAGTTATGAACTGGTTAGGGGGGGGGTCTAGTTTGGTTTGCATAACCTTTTCAGTCATGATGCAGGCCTAACATGGCAACAGTAAGACAGAACAACAATTATTCAACAGTTCATACAGAAAAGTACATTTTGAACATATCTGTTAATAACAGAAATGCAGATGTATAGGCTTTGTGACTTCTCATATAAGTATGCTTTAATAGAACTATTAGTACTGGCAGTCAGTGCAGAGGGTTAAGGATGTAAGCTACAGTCCCTGTGATATAGGACTGATTCCCTCAGCCATCATTTTGGACTTTGAGCAAGTCACTTAACCAGACAGTACTTGGAGACAACTGAGAATTCATACTAGGCTCCTCAGTGTTTTCCTGGACCTATGAACAATTCAATTATGAGTCTAATCTACACCTGAACAGCAATTCATTACAGTGCAGTAAAACAAAATGTCCTAAGTTTTAACATTAGAGAACAGATTTAGCAGATTGGCATATTGTGGAATACCTGTATAATCATCTTATATAACAAGAAAAATAAATTGCTTAATACTTATGAGAGGTCTCATTCTATCCTTAAGCAAACTAGTAAAGAGCTTAAGGGAACCATTAGAAAGTTCAAAACTGATTATGAATTTAAAATAACCACTAAAACCAAAAATGAATGCATATCTTTCTTTATCTATGTCTGAAGTTAAGAACTAACAATGAACAATGTTTATATATATATATACATATATATATATATATATATATATATATATATATGGGTCTATCTGAGTTCATCGACACTTTAAAATACCGACAATGGATTAACCGACACGAGAATGTCGAAAGTCACGTCACCGACGCCAGAAGATCGACGAGGCAGAAGACCGACGGAGGAAGACACCGACGCTGAGAAGCTGTGATGGGGTAAGGGTGCGAGTAAGGTAAGTGTGCGATGCTGGTGTTTAGTAGGGGTAGGGGTGGGATAAGTGAGTTAGGGTTAGAGGCTGGGTTAGGTGAGTGCGAGTAAGGTAAGTGTGCAATGTTGGTGTTTTGTAGGGGTAGGGGTGGGATAAGTGAGTTAGGGTTAGGGCGCGGGTTAGGTGAGTGTGCCAGTAAGGTAAGTGTGCAATGTTGGTGTTTTGTAGGGGTAGGGGTGGGATAAGTGAGTTAGGGTTAGGGCGCGGGTTGGGTGAGTGTGCGATAGTGACGGACCTTAGGGTAAGGGTTTGGGTCAGGGTTGTGGTTAGTTGTGTATGTATGGGTTAGTGTTTGTTTGTAAGGATTTTGGTGTGCTTGTGTTGTGTGTGTGAGTGTTGGATAGGGGATGTGTTTTGTTTGTTGGTATGTTGTGTCGGGTGTATGCGATGTCGTGTTTGTGAACTGTCGATCTTCTGGCGTCGGTTAAATGAGTTTCATTGTTTTGGTGTCGGTTAATTCGTTTTCGGTATTTTAAAATGTCGATGAACTCAGATAGATCCATATATATATATATATATAAAATACCACAATAATGCTGCACAATCTGATCCAATTAAAATTGTTAATAACCTAAATTGCCAACTTAATGTTCAAATTTTACTCTACCCACAGTTATTACTATTCTACAAATTGCACAATCCCAGCCAGCCAGTTTAACTCATTAATACCTATGTGGTGTGAAATATCACACCTCTAGTAGCCTATACACATCTTGCATTCCAGTGTGTTTTGTGAAAAACAACTTAAAAAGCATAAGGTTATCAAATGTAAATATTTTGTAAACAATAAAAGCTATTAAAACTGTACAAATACCAACAAGTAAGATGTTTTCTTTATAGCGATAATAGTCAGTGCATTCATATTCTTTTCCATAAATATTGTAATATATTGTAATGCACTCAAATTCCAAATTATATTTTTTGAAACTTTCACAAATTTTCATATCTTAAAAACTAGACAACCTAGACATACTGTATATTGTTAGAACATTTTTGTTAATCAGATATAAGCGTTCACATGTCAATAAGAAATTCCTCTATAAGTGCATTTTTATTGAGACAGACATGCTTAATTGTATAATTAGCAATACAAATAATGCTGGGTATCTCTCAAGATGTGCAACATAACACTGCAAATATTAAAGTCAGTTTTCTTTAATAGCATCTAAACTTGCACCTTAATGTCATGCAACAGTTTTTCAAGTCACCTGATTTATGAAGTATTAGTACATATGGAAATATTGCTTATTTTCATAATTGCTAACAAACAACTAGAAATATTTCTGGTACAGTGTAATATAAACCAGCATTTCAGTAAATGTTCCTGTCTTCCACATTCGTGTTTCACACCATATACCTCAATAAAATGTAGGTCTCTCAGGTATGAAAATATGAACATAAATATTAAAATATGAATAATAAGTTGTAATCAAAGATTAAGGTTCTTACTATAGGACATCCCAGATAACAATCTTACTGACATTTTCTTAATAACTCCTTGCCCTTTCTAATCCTGCATATTATTAGTTGGTAAGTCACTTACTTAAAAGAAGCCAGACTCAAAAATTTCTAGATGCCATAAGGAGGTATGGATGTGAACTGGAAGTATACGAAAATGTGTTTTAGGCTTGATTGAGTTAATTGCTATAGAACAAGTTATCTCAGCCTCTCAAAAGCTAAGAATACTTCATTCATAGGCCCTGATAATATATCAGACTAACTGGTTATCAGTGATAAATATGTCCTATTTGAACCCGCTGAACTTCTTTAATTTAAGCCTCTCTACCATTTACATTGCTAAAGCCTGAAAATAACCATTGCATTTCCATTACACAAGGGTGCCCCAACCATGGACCCTGGAAACTATAGACCCATTAATTTCACTAGCCTCATATGTAAAGCAATATAATGTATTAAAACAGACCTTGTTAATCTGGGCATTAAAATCTCTTAATCCTGGACCCTCATCAATTTGTTTTTGTCAAAGGGAAGTCCTGCCCAATTAACCTTATTTCTTTTGAAAGAGTCACCAAACCAATGGATAGTGGTTATTCAATACCTACAGCATATTTGGTCCTTGTCAAGGCCTTTCACAATATTCCCCATACATGCATTATTGACAGACTTGCAAATCTGAATATAAATCCTTATGATGGGTGAGAAATAACTATTTGTATGAAACAACCTACATGGTTAGAGTTACAGGTGCCATTTCTGAAAGCAAAAAAGTTACCAGTAATTTACCATATAACTCAATATTAGGCCCTGTCCTATTTTGGCATCAATTTCCTTCAGGCCAAAACAGATGGACTATAGTAATGTAGGTTTGTATATGATTCTAAAATGGGTGTTGTTATTTGATCTTTCACTGACTTGCAAATGCTACGTCAAGGGTTAGACCTTGTTAACATTTGGTGTAAGGACAATGTTCTCAAATTAAATGTGAAAAAATTGTAGCATAGTTCCTTTTGATTAACACAAAAGAAAAAAAATGGGCCATCCAAACCAACACACTTTATTTGAATCAACATAAGTAGTCCAAGATAAAATGGATACAATTGAGTGCTTTCATCTTAAAAAAGACTTCATCAGAGTTAATGAACCACTGGAAACAAATGCATGTAAATAGTGGCAACCCACCATCAGTGGTGTAGAGATAATTAGTAACATGGCTCCAGAATTAAAAATGCAGGTTTCGTTAAATCATCCTTTTTCCCCACTACAAATAAATAAATACATAAATAAATAAATGTATAAATTTAAATAAAATTATATAAATATATAATATGTTGCCACTGTTTACTGTTTTACAGTTAATAGTTCATTTCCTTTTGATTAACAAATTATTTTCACATACCAATAGGCAATACACCCCTCCAATCACATGTCTTAAGGGTTCTTGGCACGTTTGTTGATAATTGCTTATCATTTTACCATCACGTCTCCTCAATAATTCAGAAACCCTTCCATCTGGTGCATCTAATTTCCAAAAGCATCTTTGTTTGATTCCTCTTTACTTGTATCTCATCCGATTCATTACTGAATAATAATGCACCTTTGGGCATGTTTTTATCTAAGCATATCACTTAGTCAGAGAAACCTCAAAGACTCATAGATAAAAAGATTGATGTCTTTGAAAATCTTAGTTATCAGGACAGACTTGTAGCCCTTTCTCTATATTCAATTTCTTATCAATTTTTCCATGGAGATCTGTGTCTAGCCTTTTCAGACATTTAAGATCAAACCCTCTTTAACATCCTGTTTTTTTGCAAAACAAATGGTATCTCAAATATTCAGTTAAAGGAACTAAACCTTCATCTGTATCTAAATATAACAATATGGTGTGATTGATTCATATCCCCACATATCCCACATCTCTGAAAAAAAAAATTCTCTAACTGTTAAGTAGAGTAGTGCTCTTACTACCTTTAAGATAAACATAGTCAATTGGATGTGCAGCCAGTTTTGCCCTCCTTGAGGCTGGAGATGACCTTTAGAATATGGGCATTTAGCTAGGCTTGCAAAGGTGTACAGACTGATTGCCTAGAGCTCACATATGAACCTATGAACTTAATTATATACTGAAATGTATTGCACCAGCTACTAAACCAAATTATGTATAGAAAACGTAAACTGAATTTTTCTAATAGCAAGGAATTACAATGTCAATAATAAAAATACTTCCAAGAGTATAACTTTGTGTATATGCAAAGCTTGTATATAAAGCTAAAACTTCACTCCTTCTGGAAATTCTACATAGACCCTTATGCTGAGTATAGTCTAGTGGTGATCAGTAGTTGGTCAGTATGGATGAACATTTTCAGTTGAGTGTAGGGAGATCACAGGGCATATTATTTTTAAACAGTGAGGACAGATGAGATCCCAGAATGTACCCTTAAAGAACTTCACATGCACCTGATTCAGGAAAATTATCTGAACCAAGCATTGTAAAAGTTTTGTTTCTCAGAGAGTTTTTATACCAGAGAGTAACACCATGAGATAATGTACAAGAGGCTAGTTTCTGACGGAGCAGCATGTGGTCAGCAGTCTCAAATGACATTTTATTGTCTAAGAATAATGCACCTGTAAGCAGGCCATCATCCATATAAGAATATATGTTATCTTAAGTGTTTATATAGCTTCTAGGGTGCTCTACCTAGGATGTAAGCAAAATAAGTCAATACTTGTAGTTTCTATTTACTGGGAAAATGACTTATTTCTAAACACAGCATGCAGAATCCTCTGGTGAAAGTTGGTAATAGATAAGCCCCAAGATTCACTAATCTTCCGTGTAAGACTAAATTACTCTTACACAGAAGAGCCAGTCTAAGAGTAAGACGGCAGCGCACCATGCATATTAATGAGGGCGCACTGCCTCAACTCTAAAACTAACACAGAGAGTGGACGAGTGTAGGGGGTGTGTCGGACTGCCGATCAGTCCAAAAATCCATGCCCCTGCAAGTTTGAAACTCAGGAAATGTTTAGTAACGTGAGCGAGTCCGCTCACATGTGTACATTCTAACACTACACTCCCCCATATAGTAAACCCTGTGCAAATATAAAAAGTAAAAGAATTTTTTTTTTCATTTCTAATATAGCTGCCCGTATTTGCATGGGTTTGCGCGGGTTTTCCCATTCTTTAGCTACAGTTAGCAGTTTAGACACCGAAGAGGATAAAAAGAAAAATATATGCAAATTAAGCGAAATAGCGATAGCGTAGTGGTTAGAGCCTCCGCGCAAAGAGGAGGCATTCCAGGTTCGAGTCCCACAACTACACTTTCCATTTTCTGTTGGAAATCTGTATACAAAAATATTTCCTGACATATTATTTAAAGTTTTGTAAAAAACATTGAAATGTTATATGTAGTAGTGAACGAATTATATATATAGGAAGGTGAAATGGTTATGCATACTGATACATGAGTAACTTATTTTAAGCAATGTAAAGCACTGCTAAGCATATTTTACCAATATTGAGCATATTTATATTTAATTGCTCATAGCTGAGCACTGCGTTAACTAGCGCAATTTCTTTGCATGGAGCTGCGCATCACGCAAACTAGCGCAATCGGAACATGTTTGCACGTAGCTGCGCACTGCACTAACCAGTGCAATGTCGGGCAACGTCAAGCAACGTCAGGCAACATCGAGCAACATCAGGCAATGTCAGGCAACGTCGAGCAATGCTGCGCAAAGTCGGGCAAAATTGAGCAAAGTCAGCTAAACATGGCCACACCTCCTTTACTGTACCTTAACCATTCAGGTCTGGCCAGTAGGAAAATAAAAAGAAGTGGCAGGGCTTGAACTCAGGATACTGTGCACTATAGTCACAGTACATAACCACTAAGCCATGACAGCATTTCATAACCATGCACTTTCAACAGACACATATCTATCAAAGGAATACTAAACATTGCTAGTATCAGCTAAGCAGGTGTGCCTATAGCTGAGTTTTTTCAAAACTGGCCAATCACAAATAAGTGATGGAAATGAGGCATATTTAAGTTCCACAGGTGGGAATACTTACCATAACTGGTTGTAGCTCTCTTCTGCAGTTAGCATGGCCAGTGTTAGAGAAGGCACTCGATTCCAAGAGCAATGTTGGGGCATTGAGGAGACCAAAGTAATGGTTTGGCTCCTTGTCCACAATCATGAGGAAAGACTCCTGCGGGGCCAGTACCAGGGCACCCAGTACAAAACGGAGGCCTGGAAATGTCTAACTCATGATCTCACCAGTGCCACTGGCGTTCCTCAGACTGGTGAGCAGGACAGGCACCATTACTCTGACCTGAAGCGATGTAAGGAGGATCAACTGGACCAGTGGATCCAGGAGGCCCATGGGATGGCAAATGCCCCACTACTGAGTAAGTAGCCATTGTATTAGGTATTTAAGAATTGCTATTCTTGTCTATACTATGGACAGGTATGTCTTATTATCACTGCATTTACTTCACAGCTGCAGGTGTCTGGGCTATGAATCAGCAAGCCCATGAAGATAGGCTGCAAAGGCTGCATCACCAGGCAGGTTAGTAATTATTCTGCATGTACTGTTATATAAAATAAATGAGAGAGACTTCAAAAAAGTGTTTTAACCCAATAAATAAAGGTATAATAATTCTTTAATAATTATTCTGCATGTACTGTTATATAAAATAAATGAGAGAGCCTTCAAAAAGTGTTTTAATGCAATAAATAAAGGTGTAATAATTCTTTAATAAAGGTATAATTCCTGGAGTGCATCTGTGTGATTTTGTTTGATATGTTGTTGTACTGTTGCATTTTAGAAATAGTACTGTTGTATTAAGCAGTGTTAACCCACACTTGTCTAGGCCCATATAAAGTGGATGAAGGGAGTGCCAGTAGCTTTTATGCATATTTACTGCCCTTAACTGTTGGTTCATGCCCAGCATGTACAGGTTAATCTGGCACATGAGTAGCTTGGTATTGTGTTCCCCAGAAATATCAGTGCGCTGCCAAAAATGTAGGAAGCTGTTAACATATAACTGATAATTTCACCTGAACATATCTAGATAATTATATGAAAGTAGAGCTGTCAGTGTACCATCTCAGCAGTAGTGTGTGTGAGCAACTCTCAAAATATGTAGCAGTAACATCTGCATCCTGGACAGTTTTTATGTCAGATACAGCTCATGTATATAATGATCTAGCAAAATCCAATTGCACAATAGAAGGACATTGGATAGTGTAATAATACATGTAAGGGACATATAACTGCAGTTAATAGGAATGTAGTGTAAACTAGAAGGATATATAAGTTGTTAATTGAGCTATCTTTTCCACCCTACTGTATGTGCATAAAAAATGCAATTCCACACCACAATGGGTATGACTAATCTCAAAACATTTGTTGGGACATATGTCCTATTTGGTTTATAAATATTTGCATTCATTTCTATGCATGTGCCCTGTTCAAATACCACAATATTGGTGGCCTGTTGCCATCAATTAAACCTGCATGCTGTTGTAATGTCCACTATTGTTCTATATATGCATGTGTTATGCTCGCATTTCAACTGTTGAAACTCTGGTGTGTTGGGTTAATGGGAATACTTCTGCATGCTGTTATAACTAACTAGGAATGCTGTTGACTGTTACTAACCCATATCTTTATTAAATTCTCCAAAACATAGTTCATATGGGAAGGCCGGTCCCAGCAGACCCACCTGTCCCACCTCAGCTGGCTATGGCACCTGGCATCAGCAGATCCGGTGCCCAGTCTGGGACCTCCTCCTCCATTGGCCCTGTGCCACCTTTGGGTGGAAGCACTGCAGGGGATGGGGCTCAGCCCCCCCGTGCAAGCGTGGGCGGAGGATGGCCACCTATCACCCTTCGAACGGTCTGGGCTGTGGTGCATAGAGAGATTGAGCGTTCTGTTGCAGAACCTCTACACCAGCTTGAGGCATGAGTGGTGCAACTCCCGGGTCAGCCTGCCCCTCCTACACAGCCCCCAGCACAGCCACCCTCTGGGCTGTGAAGGTGCAGTGGTGACTGCCCATGGGTGGGGATCTCAGTTCCACTGTTGCCATCTGTGGGCTCATGGGCTTGCAATTTTCCAAACATTCCTCCCCGTCAATGGTGTTCACCCACCACATGTGTCATATTCTGCCCCTGTTTGCATCTTGTTTGTCTTGTCTGTTTACCTTCCCAACCTACCTCCTAAAATATACCTACTTCCCCTACCCCACATTCCACTCTCACCTGAAAAAAAAAGGGCAATCTGCTCCCAAAAAAAAAATTACGCCCCATACATAGCTGCCCATTTTGCACACATGTCCCCTGGACACATAAATGTAATTTAATTGGCATTACAACATACTTTGTTGTCCTCACCACTCTCTCAGGAGTTGAAGGTTTCATGTTTGCCTCCAAATTTATTCCATATGCACAGCTGTTGCTGTTAAAGAAATGGGCAGCTATGGACCTTCCCTACACCCGTCCTGCACATCCCGAGCTATTTTCCCTACTGTCTTTTCCTCCTTGTGCCCCTTTTTCACCACTTTCCTATCTCCCCATTTTCTTTTCTTTCAAAGAAATGAGCGCAGGAGTTAGCAGGAGTAAGCACTATTAAGCAGTAGTTAGCGGGTTTGCGCAAGTGCATTCTTGTTGCGCTTAGCTAAGCATGGCTAAGCATCATGCAAACCCGCACAAACCCGCTTACAACTGCTTAAAAGTGCCTTAGTCACTCTGTATGTGAGGGCCCTTGTTCTGCTCAGCAGCAAAATAAAATACCTCTGTCAGTCTCGAACCCTGGATCTTGTACACACTGCACTGCATGAAGTACCACTAAGCCACGGTAGATATACAAGTTGGTGCTGAAATAAATATATTATGCATCGGAATGAGTGAATGTAAAGGAAAAATAGGAATGGCATACCACACAACTTGTTCTGTGGATCTTTACCAACAGTTGTTGTGGGATTACATTACATGACTGTGATAAGAGAAGCAGCCATTCTAGCAGGAAATAATGTTACACCATCACTTTACAACCCCCACACAGTATCATAGAAGGACAAACACTGGCATATCTGTTTAGGGCAGAGGCATTACCTCCGAACTGTCCCTAATTTTCAGGGATGTCCCTGATTTTGAAACAAAATTTAGCTCTGTCCCTCTGAATCCCTCCGAAAACTACTGACTTTGGCCAGAAAGGTCATGAATTACACATAATGAGTAATGACAATAATTAAGAGTTAGACACTTCTTTTACTTCAGAAAAGGTGTATTAATCCATATGCTCTGGTTCTCTCAAAGTCACAACTTAATGGCACTAATATTTTAAAGGTGTCCCTGACTTTTTCTCTACTTTTCCCTGAGTCTGTTCAAATATGTACCTGAGTGTTTGAGAGGTCTGGCAGAGGCAGAAACACAGAGGCATATCAGCCTTTCTGCTGTTACACACTGTGCAAATAGCTTTGGAAGGAATTCTGGAAGCATACCCTTATGTAGGAATACAACACTGAAATACAAAAGGATGTAGCCATGTACTGGTAGCAACCAACTGTAACAATGCCATTGCTCTATTGCTGAAAAGACCTGTGTGGTGCACAGACAAAGAATAACAGGCTAATATCTGTCTACCATGTGGATAGGTCCACAGTTGGGAGTTACGCAGACAGACTACTTGCCTTGATAAACTAACATGTACACAGCAACCCTGTAAGTCCAGCAAGATAAAATTCACACAATAATATGTATGCTCTCTGTACTTCTGCACCCCTACACAAATGTAGAATATACCTGTGTGTGCAGGGTCTACCAAGGATGTAGGTAAGCATACTCACAGTACTGAAATGTGTCCAGTTTTCTTGAGCAGCTTGTGCTAATGTCAACACTAAAAAAGCACAAACTGTTTAGAACTGAGTAAATGAATATTCACAGTATAGCAGTTCACAAACAATTCTTGTGCCAAAGGAATACATCTCAATAACTAGCTTTGTATGGCAGTTAATTGTAAAATTTGAAAAGAAAGTACATCCTCCCATGTATCTTGGGTTAGCATTTTGAGGGGTGAGTACATTTCTACACTGACAAGTGTGTACTGGAAGCAGCAACATTTAGGTCTGAGTACAAAATGTAAATCACTGGCTACACCCCTGGCCTCTGATATAAGAACTATACCAACCTTCTGTCTTAAACAATGATGCCCACAGCAAACAAGGATGATCTCCATCTTGGAATGCTGAAAGGGCCACGCCTATCTGAGTTAGCAATTTATAGTGCTGGGTTTCTATGACAGTGATTACTGCAATTACTACACAGCAGGCTGCATGCAATTAGCAAATGGTGGCCACTAATTGGTGCAGAGGCCATCACATGCTCATGTGCAAATACCTACAAAACCGGGCTGCAGTCTCTGCCAGCAAACTCAATCACTCTATTGCAGAGACTGACAGAGAGAGAGAGACAGAGAAACGGAAAAAGAAAAAAGAAATAATACCAAAGGAAAGGTATGTGACACATATGTATTTACTGGCATGTAGTAGATGTTTTTGAAGAGTAATCTACATAATGTGAACCATTCATATGTGGCAGCAGTACTTATCTATGCACAGATGTCCTGCTTAGCTACTGCTATGGACAATACAGTGTGTACCTGTGGGCAGTGGGACATACCTGTGAAATGTGTAGCTCAGCATTAAATGTCAAAGATCTGATCCATGTTATCTGTGTTCTGTACAGTAGTGTAGCCAATGGCTGTTGGGGGGATTAGCGCTGCCATTATATAAACATGGGTGTGACAGAGCAACACATGCATGATAGTCATATTAAAGTGTAGCTTAGCATTGGCAACTGCTGTAGCAGTCTAGTATGCCTATCTAGCATTTGTAGCTATATATACCCCCTCTAATGTTAGTGTGTGCTCACATGTGACACCTGTTTGTGTTGCAGCAAGGCCCAACAGTTCAGCTGTGAGGTCCAGGGACTTACAACTGTGTGGTCCTTGTGTGTGTATGCCACACACATATGGAGAAATATATATGTGTCATATATATTCACATCTATATATGTGCATAGAGCAGGGAACATATTGCAACTGTTTGTGAAGGGTGAAGATATATATGTTGGTGAAGGTTAGTATGCACATATTTGTATGTAGGTTTTAGTGTGTGACAAACAAGACAGCATACAGTGCTGGTATATGACATGTGGTGGTTAAACAGTGTGGGTGGTTTGTTCAGTTTGCAATGTTGAAGCCAGTGAGGCCTGCAAAAGCAACCTAGACTGTGAACACTTTTAATGCATTTATCACAAGACTGTATGATATTATTACATTACTGTACACCCCACATCCTTTGTATAATTGATATTCCCACTATGAAAGGTGAAATGTATATGTCCCTCATATATATGTATATGTACACCAATGGATGTGTATATGTATATATATACACACACACACACACACACACACACACACACACACACACACATATATATATATATATATATATATATATATATATATATATATAGAGAGAGAGAGAGAGAGAGTCATATATACTCATACACACCTACATCTACTTGTTGCAATAGATTCTCTGTAGTGTTGACTGACTGTGATGGTCAATATGTTTGTGAATATGTCAAAGATATGTATTTGTGGGATAGCTTAGTGGGAAACTGTTTATGTCATAGTATTATGGGTACTTGCAAAAAGCAAAAGCTGTGTATTCTGTTGCTAGGCAGAAAAAGTGCTATGGCATACAGTGTGATTAAGTCCCTTGGTTTTAACTGGGGTGTGTCATTGGAGGCTAAAGCACTACATTTATGATTATTGATTGGTACTGATGTTGAATCCAAATTCTGTGTTTACTGTAGTACTACTTGAAGCTCTGGGCCTGTACAGAAAAGTATGGTGTATGTCCACATTGCTTGCATCCATTGTTTTGTGTGGTCCCTGTATTTATTCATCACAGATTACATTCCTCAAGATTAAGGTTTTGTAAGTACCGAGACACAGTACTGTATAGTACACATGTAAAGCTTATCTGGGTTGCCATACCTTTGTGTCCTGTAATTATGTCTGATGTGTGTGTGGGTATGTCTGCAACATGTCCTCTGTCATATGTGTGGTAAAACATATGACTGCGTATCTAGCAACATTTATAGTGGACTACAGCAGTATGCGACCTATATTCCCAATTGTGCACATATTTTGGCCACGGGTTTGCCATTAACAAGTTGTGTGGTATAATAGTAATACATTTACTGGACCTTACACTCATTGTGATGGATGACATATTTCTTTACACATCAGCTTGATGTATATCTGCTGTGGATAGGTGGTGCATTGTGTTGCATACAGTGTGCCAGGTACTCTTGTATAGTCTTATATAGTGATTTTATTTTGTTGCTGTGCAGAACATGGTTCATTAGATAGAGTGAGCCAGGCACTTTCAAGCAGTTGTGGGGTGAGCAGTAATAAGTGGTATTTAAAGTGTTTCACTCTCAGTTAGTTAATAGGTTGTTATATATGGCAGTTCAGTGATATCTGTACTGTATAATGTTAAATGTGCCATATGACTTGCTCAGACATATTTTTTCTTTATGTCTTCCAGGGATCATGGCACATCACAGAAATCCCAACTATAGTAGTGCTGAAGATGAGATCATTACTAGCTGTATGATTCAGCACTACAGTCTAATGTTCTCACGAACCAGCCAGAACCAGCAGGAGCGTACTGCAATTTGGCAAGATGTTGTCCGGAGGGTAAATGAGGTGGGCCTGCATAACTGGACATATGAGCAGGTACGCCACTACTGCAGTGATCTACTCAGACATGTCCATCAGCGTGCTTCTGATGTGCGGAGACAACATCTTGCAACAGGAGGTGGTGTTAATATCCATCCCCCCTCACCAGAGTGGAGAAGCTGCTCCTGAGCCTCGTGGCACCTGCCCAACAACAACAGCAGCAGACATACACCATGATGGAGGTTGGAGCCACCCAGCAACCACACATGGAGCATGCAGGTAACATGGCATATCTGTAGACTACTGTTATCTGTATTGGTAGATCATGCATATGTGAGATGTGGAGTGTGTAGTTAAAAGATGTGGTGCCTGTTGTTGTGCAATACTAATCAGTTGGAACATAATCTGTAGGCCTGTGAATGTAAACTGTTGTTCTACTGTACAATTGCAAACACACAGTAGCAATGCCACAGTTGTGACCACTGACAAACTGTCTCATCTCTATGTAGGTCCCTCTGGGGTGACATCAAGGCAGCGGACAGATGCTGGTGAGTGTGTTCTACATTTATTATTGTAAATAAAAAGTGCATGTCATAGTTAGGGTGTAGGCCATGTACACATGTAATACACCTACCCATAATACATGCTGTGCATGTTTGGTGTAAGACCACGCACATCTCACTAATGTGATTAGCTGCCTCAAACACGTGCAATACCCAGACCATCTCAAACAAATGTGGCTACACTGTAGTGACCATTGGATAGGCAAAGTTGATACTCAACATGCACATAACATACACAACTATGTCATAAACAGAGCATTTTAACATGCTACACATAAAGGATTCACAAACCCTCTGTAAAGACACACTCCAGTATCCAAAATCTCATCCACACATTACACATAATATACCTGAGGGGTAGAGGCCTATCATGGGGCATTTAAACACTCTGCAACACACTACACATTCATGTCAGGGAATGCTCCTTATTGGCCTCCTTACAAACCCATGTAACAGCTGGCTGTAAAATGGTGAATGTATCCAAGGTAGTACAGTTCCAGTACAGCATGATTAGTGCTGGTTTGTGAAACATTTGTAGCCTTGAGTGACCACATGATGCTTCATGATAATGGCCTATGGTACTATACCCCATCCAATTATTGTAACCACAGTACTACACATAGCTTTCATTGCTATACACCTCAATGTTGTGTGTGTGCAAACATATGCACCAGTAAACAATATGCATACCAATCACCATTTGCACAACTGACACATATATGTCTTGTGATGCTATTGAGTGGCTAGGTCATATGACACACATTAGGTATGTGTGATGTTTAAATATGCAGTTGTGTTTTAGCATGCCATGTCATGGATGACACTGGCATGTCCACAATATGAGCTACACTCACCATAACTACTGTACATTGGGTATGTGGACGAATGGTATTCCATCAATTATACGTGCACCACTGATGGTGTTGTGTGAATACTCATCATGCAGGTGCTGAAACTGTGTCCACAATTATTTGCTAAAGACACAGAGGCTGTAATCAGCATTGGATACCTATCTGACACACAGATACACATCCAGCCATGGTATGTAGACCTGTGAGTTATGGTGAACAGTACATTACAGGGTTTTGAATACTTGCACATCAATGTTGTGTCCATGTATTCATTGCGTTCCAGGGGGAGGCCAATCACCTAATAACAAAACACATGCATCAAAGTCATGTATACTGCTAGTAACAAGGACTGTCTACACTTGCACTGCATGCTGTTGAGCAACACATATCCTGCATGCTGATATGTGTGATATGACTGTTTTGCTTGTGATACTGTACCCCACCATCACCTGCTATTGTGTATGTTCTGAGATTGCTGGTGTTGTGTGTGTGTGTGTGTGTGTGTGTGTGTGTGTGTGTGTGTGTGTGTGTGTGTGTGTGTGTGTGTCTGCTTTAGGGAGGATTGTATTTGTGTGTGTGCATGTGTGCATGTGTGCATGTGTACGTGCACATATGTGCATGTGCGCATGTGTGCATGTGTGCACGTGCATGTGTGCATGTGCTCATGTGTGCATGTGCGTGTGTGCATGTGTGCATGTGGTCTGACATCATGTTCAGGTCTTAAAGTGTGTTTCCTGTTTTCTTCTCACATGTGCTGAGGTGGGGCTGGTTCAGTACAGCAGGGAACCTGATGTCACTGAGACAGACAGTGATCTTGAGGATAGGTGTGTTGAGGCACAGGCAGGTTTATCAGGGTCTGTTGTTGGGCCACCAACTGGCAGTACACAAGTCTCCACCCCATCCATGCACACAGTCATACTGCCTGTACATCCATCATCACCATTGCCCTTATCTGAGGGACAGTGTACAGTTGGCACTGGCCAGGACAGTGTGGTATCTATGGCATATGTATCAGGACACAGCAGCCATAGCCAGATGTCTGGAATGGTACCACATAGGCAGATGCCCAGGGGTTCTCGTCAGACCACTGCTGGTCATCATGCCCCTGGCAGACGTGCCACAACTCTTTCAACCACACGCATGTTCCAGGCTGTCATGGAGGCATAGGTATGAATGGAGCGGTACACCAGACAGGGACTAAGGGCACAGAGGGCTCATAACACCTCTGTAAATGACAGTATCTGTGACCTAGCAGGTGCCATACGTAATTACACATATGATGAAATCTTTGCCACCTCCTGTCATCTGTAACATTGATGCAGAACAGGCTAACATGGTGCTAATGCACAGGGTGACTCTGATAAAGTATAGCAATGGTTGAATGTGTAGCATGTTGTCAGCAGTAAAGTGTAATGATATCCTTGAAGGTGTAGCTGAGCAGGCATGATGCATTAAAGGTGCAATTAGAAATGTTGTATTGTTTCCACCAGTGTTTATTCCAATTGTGTTTTGTTTGCCCATGTGCCACTTGTCTGATGTGTGTAGTTGTGTTAGCATGTGTTACACAGTAGACAGGAAGTGTGGGATGTATGCAGCACAGGTTTGCAGGTGTACATTTGTGAACATGGTGGAGGTGCACTGTCTGCATGTACGTGCATATTGGACACATGGGCAGGGTGACATGTCCTGTATTGGCCAGTGTTAATACTCCATAGTTTCTATTGGTGGCCATTATGCATTGTACTACACACATTTTGGAACTTGAGTACGCATGTGTGTGTATGACACGGGTTGACACTGTGTTGTGGGTGATGCTGTTGTTACTATCTGTCATTGGTTTGCATTACTAAGGTTAACACTGTCCCAGCTGCATAATCCTGTATTAATGCACACTGTTCACCTGCAGGGTTGCATGGACTGTGCTATCACAAACACAGGAAATTCTCACTTATACAGTAAAAGTGCATTAGTCTCATGGATCCCTGCCATAAACTAAATATATAATAGAAGATGTGATGTTATACCAAAAAAGAGTTACATACCAAGAAGGGATAACCTCTCTGGTCAGTATCATTGGTAAAATTCAATCCCTCAATAAACGTACAAGGCAAGCTTCAAAATACAAAATGGCAACGATTCCAAAGACAACACTAAAGCTTTCTTTACTGTTGTTCATAATCTACAGGAGAAATCTCAGATTGGGTCACAGTTAATGTAAATGGTCACAAAGTACACTTATCTTGACTGACATTACCAATACTTTGTCAGACAGTTTGAATGTGGATTTCACCACCCTGTCGCTATACAAGGGCCACATTTCCAGACATGTAGAACGTAATACCTGATGATTCACAGACACTCTAGTTAAAACATCTCTTTAACAAGGTCCACACCACAGTGGCAATGGTACTGGACAGTGTCCCTGGCTGTGTCCTACACAAGCTGACATATGAAGTCACCACTCACCTAAATGCTCTGTCCAGATGGAGCCTCTATACAGGTTACATGCATGTGGAATGACGTATGGTAATGGTATTCACAGTCCACAAGGGTTGAGTTACAATGTCTTCTTCTCCTTTCGGATGCTCCCATTAGGGGTCGCCACAGTACATCATCTGTTTCCATGTCTTCCTGCCCTCTGCATCTTGTCCTGTCACACCATCCACCTGCATGTCCTCTCTCACTACGGCTATAAACCTCATCTTAGGCATTCCTCTTTTCCTGTTACCTGGCGGCTTCATCCTTAGCATCTATTTCACAATATAATCTGCATCCCTCCTCAGCATATGTACAAACTAACTTAATCCTGCCTATCTGGCATGGTCTACTAACCTTCAAACCTGGCCTGACCCTCTAAAATACTTATTCTTAAACCTGTCCACCCTTGTCACACCCAGTGCAAATGTTAACATAAATTGATTAAGGGTAGAACTACAACAGGTCCTGGAAATTTTCACCCTATAAGCCAGACCAATGTTATTTGGAAGGCTATGGAGCACAGCATGATGGAACTCATTAACAGAGACATTATGAACCTGCAAACACTGCACCATACCCACTTAAGTTCTCTAAAGGCCAGATCATGGCTCCTACACCTAGTAGACTTCAAGCCAGTCAACAAAGCTATAGGTGAGGGAGGGGAGGTCAACACAGCCAAGCTATAGCTCACCAGCAAATCATACCCATCCCACATACTGGTATTAGACATAACCTCAACAGACTAACCATAAACGATTGTTAGATGATGGCTTGACAACTGACGCATAGATGTAGGACACACAGTAACATTTGCAGCCTCCATGTACTATTCTATGCCAGTAACAAGTGGTATTCACCTGCACTCAGTCCTGGGACCACTCCTGTTTGGCATATAGCTTTCTTAGGTACAAGCAAACACAGTAGGGATATGTCTGCCCACGTTTGATGAAAATGCATACTGCGGGCTATACTTTATTCTCCAGATGACACACACATCCTCCAAAAGTGTATCAGACAGATAGATACCTGGTGTCAAACTCATGCTGTAAAGCTATAAGCCTAAGAAAGCATAGTTATCCACTTTTACAAAACAAAGTATCCCCAGAGTACCACATAGGTAGTAGAACCCCAAAATGTGGAACAAGTGCTAATATATACATAGATCCACGTGTTAAGTCATCCCTCTTTTGATAATCACATTACCAAAGGGTTTTGGAAATCCCTCTGTGGAGCACATAAGCAATAAAGGCTTTACATGCAGATCCACAGAGGCTGTTGCACACCTATAATGATTAGTCATCTTTGGTGAAGTAGCAAGAACAACCACAAGGAAACGAGCTAAACCAAATTTTATTAGTGCTTTCGGAAAGAATATTATCTCTCCTTCTTCAGACAAAGTGCCTTCATTAAAACCAGATGTATATAAACATTCCAATAGCTTAATTGCTTAACTGGCAAAAATTGCACCACTCGCATTTAAAGCTATAAACAGCATCAATCACCTACTAAAAAGCCCTCGAAGGTGAATGATATATAACAGCTCTGTGCATAAGAGTGCTGTTAACATATACCTAAAACCCACCTTAAAAGCCACATTTAAACTTCAACACAAATATTTTAAAATTCAATCTATAAAGCGCAATAACAAAAAATATATATAAAAAATGATAATAAAAAAATGACAATAATCAACACATATTAAAAATCAAAAATTATCTTCTCAAAGCAAGATGCTTGAGAACACAAGAAATGGAAACATACTCATTGAGTCCAGGATACAAGTAGGCAGCAGTTCTTATCTGCCAAAACAATTCCTCCTTTTCCAACTGTATTTGCCAGGTTCCTGCTCTAAGGTCATTATCAGTATGTTTTAAAATAGTAAACTTGAAATTATGCTCGGGGTGTTTTAAAATATGTCGAGCCAGGGCATTAGTGGGATCTTTCTTACTAATAGCATAAAAATGCTCATAAATGTGCTGCTTTAGCTTTCTTTCTGTTTTACCTATATAAAAAGCAGCGCATTTTTCACAATTCGCAGAATAGACCACACTTTTGGTCTCACAACTGTACTTTCCCATTATACTATACGTTTTGTCTCTAATTGTAACTTTAGGTCCCATGCTGACAAATCTACATTGTCGGCATGCCCCACATATAACCATACCAACATCTTTACCGTGACTATTATGACACTTAACTTCAAAGAGGGATTTTAAATTAAAACCTCTCCTAAAAGTTATCTTCGGCTTAACCCCAAAACAGTTAAGTAGATCGTTGTCCTCTAATATGAGCACCCAGTTCTTATGAAGAACATTCCTTATTAGTGAGTGGTCCAAGCTATAGGTACACAAAAAGCTTGTTCTGAATGCTTGGTCACCCCTTTCATCACTGGAATTACATTGATCCTGCAAATCAAATCCATGTTCATCACTTATATTTGATAAAATTGGTTTAAAATAACCCGTCTTGTGTTTATAAATAACTTCAGATGTAATATCAGCAATCAAAGAACACGGATAGCCTCTATTAGTAAACATAGAACCCAATTTTCTGCATTCTTCGATGAAGTCAATTTCATCAGATATCATCCTAGCTGCCCTTACCATGTGGCCCTTGACGACAGCTTTTTTCTGATGGTAAGGATGACAGCTGGTATAATGCAAAAAAGCATTTGAATAAGTGGGCTTCTTATAAATGACACTTTTATATCTAGAATTGGTAATATCCTTAAATAAAAAAAATATCCAAGAAACTAATACTGTTCTCTTGAACATTATATGTAAACTCTAAGAATTCAGTCATACAAGCGATTTTAGAAATAAAGGACAGAACCAGATGTAGTGGCCCCTTCCATATCAAAAACATATCATCCTGGTCCCTTGTGTACCAGGCAACATAATTTTGAAACAAGGGGCCCTTAAATAACCGGGTCCTCTCCCAATAAGCCATTATACAATTGGCAAAGCTGCCACCACAGGGAGAGCCCATAGCCACCCCAGATTTTTGCAGGAATATATTACCATCAAAAAACATAAAGTTGTAAGTTAATACTATTTCTAAAAGAATTTCAACTAAGTAGATGGTGTATCACTAACCTTCTTAAGTGTCAGGAATTGTCTTATCCATTCGAGCCCCAGTTTTTGTGGTATGACCATATAAAGGTCTCTTACATCAATCGTAAGAAAACAGTAGTCTTGGTTAAAAGGAAATTCATTAATGTCATGTAGGAAGCTCCACGAATCTTTACAAATCTGGGGCTCCTGTTCAATTAGAGGCCTAAGAATACTATCAATATACTTGGCACACGCGTAAGTAATAGACCCCTGCCCATCTACTATGGGTCTAAAAGGGGGGTCATTTACTGACTTGTGAATCTTAGGTGTGCCAAATAATGCTGGTAGTTTAGGAGCAGAAATATTCAAATACCTGTATAAATCAATATCAATTACACCCTCTAAGAAAAGGTCTTCCAAAACAGACCTAATTTTATTATATGCAATGTTGATTTCATTAATACTGGCTTGCATATAAAAGCCAGTATTCAATTGACTTAACATCTTATCAACATATACATTATAATCCATGAAGACCAGGCCACCTCCTTTATCGGGTTTCATCACTCTAATGTTGTAATCCCGCAATACATTAATGAAATCCCGTTGATTTAAAGTCATATTAAGATTGCTGTCTCTATTACTACACTTATTAGCAGCTATTGCTCTTAAATCAAGCTCACACATCCTTTCAAAAGAGTGTAAAGTTTCGTGTAAGGGTGCTTTTTTGCATTATACCAGTTGTCATCCTTAACATCAGAAAAAAGCTGTCGTCAAAGGCCAGATGGTAAGGGCAGCTAGGATGATATCTGATAAAATTGACTTCATCGAAGAATGCTGAAAATTGGGTTCTATGCTTACTAATAGAGGCTCTCTGTGTTCTTTGATTGCTGATATTACATCTGAAGTTATTTGTAAAAGCAAGACGGGTTATTTTAAACCAATTTTATCAAATATAAGTGATGAACATGGATTTGATTTGCAGGATCAATGTAATTCCAGTGATGAAAGGGGTGACCAAGCGTTCAGAACAAGCTTTTTGTGTACCTATAGCTTGGACCACTCACTAATAAGGAATGTTCTTTATAAGAACTGGGCGCTCATATTAGAGGACAATGATCTACTTAACCGTTTTGGGGTTAAGCCAAAGATAACTTTTAGGAGAGGTTTTAATTTAAAATCCCTCTTTGAAGTTAAGTGTCATAATAGTCACGGTATAGATGTTGGTATGGTTATATGTGGGGCATGCCGACAATGTAGATTTGTCAGCATGGGACCTAAAGTTACAATTAGAGACAAAACTTATAGTATAATGGGAAAGTACAGTTGTGAGACCAAAAGTGTGGTCTATTCTGCGAATTGTGAAAAATGCGTTGCTTTTTATATAGGTAAAACAGAAAGAAAGCTAAAGCAGCGCATTTATGAGCATTTTTATGCTATTAGTAAGAAAGATCCCACTAATGCCCTGGCTCGACATATTTTAAAACACCCCGAGCATAATTTCAAGTTTACTATTTTAAAACATACTGATAATGACCTTAGAGCAGGACCCTGGCAAATACAGTTGGAAAAGGAGGAATTGTTTTGGCAGATAAGAACTGCTGCCTACTTGTATCCTGGACTCTGAGTATGTTTCCATTTCTTGTGTTCTCAAGCATCTTGCTTTGAGAAGATAATTTTTGATTTTTAATATGTGTTGATTATTGTCATTTTTTATTATCATTTTTTTATATATATTTTTTGTTATTGCGCTTTATAGATTGAATTTTAAAATATTTGTGTTGAAGTTTAAATGTGGTTTTTAAGGTGGGTTTTAGATATATGTTAACGGCACTCTTATGTACATAGAGTTGTTATATATCATTCACCTTCGAGGGCTTTTAGTAGGCGATTGCTGCTGTTTATAGCTTTAAATGCGAGTGGTGTAATTTTTGCCAATTACGCAATTAAGCTATTGGAATGTTTATATACATCTGGTTTTAATGAAGGCACTTTGTCTGAAGAAGGAGAGATAATATTCTTTCCGAAAGCACTAATAAAATTTGGTTTAGCTCGTTTCCTTGTGGTTGTTCCTGCTACTTCGCCTTTGTATTTTTCTAGTCTGTACTGCCTTTTTGAGTGATTAGTCATCTTTGCCAGACTTTGCTTGCTTTGGAACAGGTTTCAAATATACCTCAAGCATAAACCCTCACTCACACTCTTCAATAGAAACCGTGATGAGTGGATTTGAAATGGAAGCCATAGCCCAGGGATCACTGCAGTGGCTAAGCTTGTCATAAGCATACAGAAGTGATCTAAGGTCTGGAAAGCGCCAGCACGCTCTGGCAAAGATAACACATGTGTTCCTGGAGAAAGCATAGTACCCACCTATGAAATACTTGAGGTCACATGTATGTATATGGATTTGCCCCACAGCTACCTTACATGTGTAATGCACATACAGTTGTCATTGTGATATGTCATACACTATAAAAATCAAAACCCACTCCACATGGCCAATGGTGTCACACACCTGGAGCACAGGCACACAGTCAGCAAGTGCAAGATTCAAACTCTTTCCTAACTACATTATGATAATGCAGCAGTATGCATTTACACAACGCGCTATACACATTACTGGGATTTCATGATTCCACAGGTATATTTGTAGGATGGTGACATCATTGGACTTGACAAAGATGAGTGTACCACTTCTAAGGTGTTTGAGTAGTCTCCAAAACGGTTGTTCCTCCTCAGGGAGACACACACACACAGTTGGCAAATGCAGGATTCAAACCCCTACCTAACTACATTAGTACACATTTACACGACGCACTATACACATTACTGGGATTTCATCTTTCCACAGGTATATTTGTGGGATGGTGACATCATCGGACTTGACAAAGATGAGTATACCACTTCTAAGGTGTTTGAGTAGTCGCCAAAAAGGTTGCTCTTCACCAGGGAAACACACACAGTTGGCAAGTGCAGGATTCAAACCCCTATTTAATTACAACAGTACCCATTTATACGACGCGCTATACACATTACTGGGATTTCACCTTTCCACAGGTATATTTGTAGGATGGTGACATCATCGGACTTGACAAAGATGAGTATACCACTTTTAAGGTGTTTGAGTAGTCTCCAAAAAGGTTGCTCCTCCCCAGGGAGATACACACACACACACACACATACACACACAATGTTGGCAAGTGTGGTGTTCTTAATCCAAACTAAGTATGTCTTTACACTTCAGCAAACAATATGGAGTTACAGGGTGCAATACAGACATTACTTGCTGACAGTTTGCACAAAGGTTTTTTTCACATTTGCTAACCTCAGCAGGCTTATCATACTAGGTGTATTGTGAGTGTATTGTATGCATAGGACATGACCATATCATATATGGGTTGATGCACCACATGCTGGCACACACAGGGTCAAACCTTGAGTAGCATCTTACTTTCACTTACATGATACTGCAATATAACAGAAAGATGATAAACCTCAACAATTGGCTGAGATTCTGGTGTCATTCAAAGGGGATCCAGTCTCTGTCTGCCTGTGATGACATGATAGACAAGCCTTGTTGCTTCACTACAGATGGTTTGCACCTGTCGCCCCTATGCTTCTGAATACTGGCCAAGGCTCATGCTGTCCCCATATTACCTTTTTTAGGCAAGGCTCAAAGGTTCATAGGTTCATAGGTAGGTACTAGTCTATCGACCCTGGGGCCTATACAAGGCCAGCCAAAAAGGTACCCTGGCTTTTGCCACCCAAGAAATTTATTTTCCTGTGCCACTGTCGTGCAGAGACACAGAAGTGATCCACAGGGTGAATTTCCTATTTCCCATCCAATAATCAAGATTTTATTTGAAGAGTGCTAATGAGGAGTGTTGTTTGGTATAGATAGGTAGTTTATTCTGGAGTATGTGAAGTCTGTGGGACAGGAATCTATCCCTCTGGCATGTTCTGTTTATTGCGGTGACAAGGTTTAGGTTCCTAGAGTGTGTAGGTTCATAGGTTCATAGGTAGGTACTAGGCTATCTGCCCAAGGGCATTTATAAGCCTAGCCAGAATGTGTTGGCTTTCGTCTCCCTTTTAAATTAGTTTCCTGGGCCTCTGTCTATCAGGGCCACTGAAGTGATCCCAGGGGTAAATTTACAATTTCCCATCCACTCATCAAGATTCCTCTTGAAGAGAGTCTGTAAGGGGCTCTGCCTAACATCAACTGGGATTCTATTCCAGAGTGAGGGAAGTCTCTGGGACAGGAATCTATCCCTCCAGCATGTCCTGTTTATTGCTTTGCTGAGGTTTAATTCACTGGAGCGTGTGGCTCTAAGAGATTTGTTTTTCTTGAGGTGGAGCATGTCCATTAATTCCGGGTTGGACACGGCCTTATACATCAGGCATAGATCACCTCTGAGCAGGCAGTAAGCAACTGAGTAGAGCTGGAGTTTCTTTAGTCGAGCTGCATAGGGCATCTCTTTGAGGCCCATGATCCTCTTGGTGAAGTACTTCTGTGGTCTTACCAGCTGTTGCATGTGCCAATTAAGGTACATACCAAATGGGGCATTGTACTCTATTATGGGCCTCATGAGTGATGAGTAGAGGGGCACAATGACCTCTCTTGATCTAGAGGTGAACCCTTTCATGATTAGGAGGGCTACATAGAAGGAATAACCAACCACTTTGCCAATGTGATTATCAAAGGAGAGGTTACTAACTATCTACCTGTGTCCCTAGGTCCCTAATTACATTTTCCATACCTAGTGGATTACCACCTATGTGGTAATTCACGGGCACTTTGTTTTTTCCAAAGGGGATGACTATGCATTTTATGGCATTCAGCTTGAGGCCATGGTTTTGACACCAGGTATCTGTCTCTGTAAGACCCTTCTGGAGGATGTCTGTCAGCCAGAGAGTCGACTATGGCCCCCAGTTTACAATCATCTGGGAACTTGGTCAGCCATAGTTCTCCCATGCTTTCTGTACCTCAGAGAAGTATATACTGAACAGGAAGGGTCCCAGGACCGAGACCTGAGGGATGCCACTTGTGACTGGTTTAGAGTTGGACATGGCACCTGCAACTCTGACCATGTGTGTTCTATCCGTGAGCCAGTTGGCCGCCCATCTCATGACATAGGGGTTAATGTTCAAGCTGGTAAGTTTGTCTATGATGCCAGAGTGGGGAATGATGTTGAAGGCCTTAGTGAGGTCGAGGTAGGCTGTGTAGACTACCTTCCCTTCATCTATGGCCTTGGTAACTGTTTCAAAGAAGTCAACTAGGTTTAGGAGGCAGGATCTGCCTTTAACAAAGCCAAATTGGATAGGGTCCAGAATCTGGAGATTCCCAATGTCTCTGTTTATGAGTTCTATGATAATTCACTCCATAGCTTTGCAGACCAGGCTGGTCAGGCTTATAGGGTGATAGTTCCCAGGTTCTGTTGTGGCACCACCTTTGTGGAGCGGGATGACTGTTGCTGTTAGCCATTCTTTGGCTACATAGCCTGTGGTAAGGATGAGTCTGAACACTGAATGTAGGTGAGGGTTTAGTTCCTTTTGGAGCTCGTGTAAGACGTAGCCTGGGACACCATCCAGTCCCATTGATGCTGTGTTCTTAGCTTTGGAGAGGGCTGTTTTTACCTGCATGTCCATGAAGTCTGGGGCTCTGCATTCTTCTGGGATGGACACGGGCCCTTTTGGGGGTGGGGGGCTGAAGTTTGCACTGAACTTGTCCACCAAGATGTTGGCAATGTCAGTTGGTTCAGTGTATTTTTTGCCATTTTGCAGTAGCTGAAAGCATATCTGAGAGTTGCCACCTAAATGTTTGATATTGCTAAAGAAGGCTTTGTGGTAATCTTTAAATTTCTTGGCAATTTTTCTTTAGAAACTGGACTTGGATTATTTTATGAGTGATCATAGTTTCTTGCTAATAATGATCAGTGATGCCTTTCCTTTTTGGAATTTTGCTCTATCATGTGTTAGTTTCCTCCTTATGTTGTATAGCTTATTTATGGGCAAGGACCACCAGATTGGTTTCTTCTTTTTGGAGGAGTGAGTCTTGGTTTTAATTGGGATGGCTTGATCCACGCATCACTGTAGATGCTCATAGAATGCACTTGCAAAGGATTCTGCAGATTGGATAGCATTATCCTGTAGCAATGGGGCTTTGAAACTTTCCACTTCGGTCTTGAGAAGTGTGAAGTTTGCTTTTGAAAAGTTTTTCACAGTGGTTTTGTTGACTGGAGGGGGGTCAGGATGTGGATGTCCAGTGTGATTACTTCATGATCTGATATTACCAGTGAGGGGTTTACCTCTGGTGTGGAACACTGATCCCCCATGTTGGTGATGACCAGGTCCAGTATGTTGTCACCTCTATTGGGCATGATGACCAGCTGTTCCAGGCCGTTTGAGTTTATAAACTCTAGGAAGCATTGGGCAAAGGACTTAGTACTCGAGTAATTCTCCCAGTCAATGTTTGGGTAGTTGAAATCTCCTCATATCATGGTGTTTGGTAGGACCTTTACATTTCCCAGTGTTCTCAGGAATATTGAGTGAGGGTCCTGAGACAAGGTATGTGATCTGTAGCAGGCTATGATCTGATAAGCAGCTTTGCCCAATGTTAGTTGCACTTGCACGATCTCCATGGCCTCATGCTGTGCCACTAACCTGGAGGTGTGGGTATCCTTTATGAAAATGGATACACCCCCTCTATTTGTATTTCAGTCTGGGTTTTGGGGCCGACGCTCGGAGGGATTGGGATTTCTTAACGTGGAGCATGTCCAACAGCTCTGTGTTTGACATAGCTTTGTATGTTAGACAGAGATCACCTCTGAGTAGGCGATATGTGACAGAGTAAAGTTGTAGTGTTTTGAGATGGTCTGTGTATGGCATGTATTTGAGGCCACTAATCCTCTTTGTGAGGTATTTCTGCAGGCTTTCCAGTTGTTGTAGATGTCTTGTGAGGTACATAGCAAAAGGAAGAGCATTGTACTCTATAATGGATCTAATGAGTGATGAGTAGAGGGGAACAATGATATCTTTTATTCTGCATGCGACACCTTTTGTGATGAAGTGTGCCACATAGAAGTATTTCCTGACTACTGTGGTGATGTGATTATCAAAGGAAAGTCTACTGTCCACCTGTGTCCCAAGGCCTCTTATCACACTTTTGGTGTTAAGTATACTACCACCTATGTTGTAGTTCATGGGTACAGTGTTTTTACCAAAGGGGATGACAATGCACATTTGGCATTGAGCTTGAGGCAATGGCTTTGACACCATGCATCTGTCTCAGTGAGGCCCTTTTGTAGGATGTCCACATCGTTAGTAGTCTCGATCATGGCTCCTAGTTTGCAGTTATCTGGGAACTTCATTAGTCAGAGACCTTCCATGGTAACCTGTACTTCAGGGAAGTAGATACCAAACAGGACAGGACCCAGGACTGAACCCTGTGGTACTCCACTTGTCACTGGTCCGAAGTCAGACTTGGAGCCTGCTACTTTCACAGTGTGGGCTGTGTCAGTGAGCCAGTTGGCAACCCATCTTGTGACATAGGGATTTATGCCTAGTTTAGTGGGTTTATCCATAATTCCAGAGTGGGGGATGATGTCGAAAGCCGTGGCAAGATCTAGATAGGCTGTGTGAACCACCTTACCCTTGTCTACAGCTTTTGTGACTGCTTCAAAGAAGTCTATCAGGTTTAGGAGACATGATCTGCCTTTTACAAACCCAAAATGGTTGTGGTCCAGAGTTTGGAGATTACCAGTGTCTTTGTTTATAAGTTCCATGATGATACATTCCATGGCCTTGCAGACCAGGCTCATCAGGCTAATGGGGCACTAGTTCCCGAGGTCCGTGGTGGCTCCCCCCTTGTGTAGTGGGATAACCGTCACTGTGCGCCATTCAGCAGGCAGAAAGCCTGAGGTGAGGCTATGATTGAACATGGTACGTAGGTGTGGTGCTAGTTCGTTCTGTAGTTCATGTAGAATGCAGTCTGGGATGTAATCTGGTCCCACGGATGCTATGTTCTTGGATTTGGAGAGTGGTTTTTACCTGTGCAGCCATGATTACAGCAACTTTGCATTCTTCCGGTATAGAGATGTGCTTTTTCATGGGTGAGAGGGGGGTAAAGTTAGCACTGATCCTATCTGCCAGGCTGTTGGCAATATCAGTTGGGTCTGTATATTTAGTGCCATTGTGCTGTAACTCAGAGCAGATCTGAGTGTTGCCATTGAGATTCTTGACATAGCTAAAGAAGGCTTTGTGGTTGTCTTTAGAATCAGTGTCAACTTTGTTTTCTGTCAAAGGAAAAATATACTTTAAAAATGATCAATACACGGTAGGTTCAGGTTAAGGCACTTTAATCTTGCAGCAAGGAGACAAAAACGTGCTAATACAGAGTTTGTCTGACTAGAATCAGGAAATGCAAGCATTTTTATACATTTTCTAATAAGGCATTGCCTACCAAGCTGACGTAGTAAATCACAAGTTTTGACATCATCATTTCGTAGTGCTTGTTTGTGTAATATTCTGCTTGTACTATCAATTTTTGTGAGAAACTTCCTAAGAAAAACAACGTGGCCTTGGCAACCACCAGTTAGATATATGCAATGTTACCATTCAAGGTACTATGGCTAATTTGAGCACAAAGCAAGTATAGATTGCAGTTCATTTCTCCAACAGTCCTTTGTCTGTTTTATCTCTTCCTTCTGCAGCTGTGCGTGTTCTCATACTTCGAACAGAGCTAATTGTTCAAAATCATTACATTACAGAATATGGCATTGTTCATTCATTGCTTCCTGACCTAGCAGATAATCACCTGCTTCTCAAGTACATTTCCAAAAGGCATAAACATGAATATTGCTGTTCTAGCAGTTACTAGGTCAGAGGGCATCTTGCAAGTTTCAGAAAGCACACTGAAGTTTCAAAGGCATCTTTTAGTCTAATATGAAATTAAGCTGTATATAAAATAGTGCATATAAAATAGAATGAAAAACGTGTTAACTCATTTAGTTTCTAATTAGCATTAAGCACACACATTAATACATATTTTTCTGACATTTCCCCCCGTTAATATTTTTTAATTCTATTTTCAAAAGAATAAACAGTTTGCTTCTTCTCCTAACCTCTTCCATTCAGGATTTGCAGTTAAGAGAGTCATTCAGTTTAAACTCATGAAAGTGTTTCACTTTTCAACAATTCTTCAATTTCAGTACTTTGATACAAAGTCTCAGAAACTGATATATCTATAAAATCTTTGATTAACTTTTTCATGCAGGGAATACCACAACAAATGCATGCTCCTAATAGGAGTAATCCCACGTAAATGGCAATCAGGATGTTCATTAGGATGGATCCCCACCCCCCAAACAGATTCTGGAAAAAGTCCATCAGAGGGTTTGGGCCTGGTTTGGTCATGGTCGACACTTGCTGGATCACCTCAAGATGGTCGTTTATTTTGTGCTGGTTGTCAGGAATATATGGACAGCATTCTTCTTTGATTAAAGCACACGTACCACCTCTCGCCGCTAGGGTGAAGTCGAGAGCCATGTGGTTCTGAAGCACCACAGTTCTCATAGCATTCAGTTCATCAGTCACTAATTCGAGAGCAGAAAATGTTGCATTGCTCATAACTTCGAAAAGTTTAGACAGTTTTCTCAGCTCCCAAATCGATTTCACTGCACCATATGCAGGGGCTATGCCTGCCCATGATATAATGGTGTCACTCAAGTCCATGTGTGTCAGTTTATCTTTCTTCTTTATGGAGTTATGGTTTCTCCACCCTGCTTTGATTCATCCTACTGGATTCTCGGGTCTCTTAATTGGACTTCTAGGTTTACTGCTGACCTCTTTGACATTTCGAATTTTTCCCTGAGGCAAAGCTGCAGTGTGTCGTATGGCCGGAACCAGGTAACCCAAAAAACAACTGCCGGACCAATTCTCAGGTAGCCATTTATATGCTTTTTTCCCACAAACAAAATAACAATTCTCTACTTTAGTATTGATATAAGCTTGCCCTGCATGAAACATTTTCTTATCAATAATAGAAAGCTGCTTTAAAAGAACAGGATTATGTTGTATCTCATCAACATTTCTATGCATCTTCGCAAAATATGCATCATAGTTTGTATCACAAATAGTTTTAGTCTTACTGGCTTTAATATAACATTTATAAGAAACAGTCACATTGCAATTGCTCCAACCCACCTGAATAGTGTCATTCTTGTAAAAACATACAATCCCTTTTTGTGTAACAGGTAGATACAATGCTATTTTTTCTTGTAATTTCACAGGTGTAGTATCAAAAATCAAGTTTTCCCAGGTCTCATTGACCCCTAGGGGGACAGCAGTCATTAATAATCCCCCGTATGCCGTTGGTACAGCTGTGCAAATCCAGCAGTTCGAAACATTAAAAGTCTCAGCATACACATATTTAATTGCTTGGTAAGTGTTAAAGTTTGGATGCCAGTCTATGAGTAATGCATCACGTTTGATCAGTTCAACTCTTGTGGCTGGGAAAAGGAAAGGCCACAGCAAAAAGATCAATGTTATCAGTATAGCTATCAGAATAATCATGCAAATTTTCTGAGGTCGTTCTGCATCTCTATTTACTCTATACCTGGTCATTTTGTTCTCGTTGTACAACAGTAACAAGGTTTTTGTCCAGTTCAAAGTTCTTAACCAGTTTACAGTGTGTCAGATGAATCCAGGACGCTTGCTCTGCGATCTTGACTGCAGTGGGTGTCGACAGTAGTACCTGGTACGGCCCTTCCCACTTCGGAGAACTCCAGTTATTTTTCTTCACAACCTTCACCCAGACCCATGTGCCTGGGGCTATTGCTGCTTCCGATGGTCTGGTTTGTTCTTTATCTGAAACAGAATTTAACTGCAAAAGTTTGTTATTCAAAAATCGCCTCATATACTCTGCAAGTGAACTGTCAGCCTCCTGCTCTGCAGGCATGAGAGGTTTCCATTGAGGTGTATAATATGACCTCCCAAACAGAATTTCAAAAGGAGTTAACCCTTTTACATTTGGAACAGTTCTCATGCTCAACAGTGCTAGAGGTAGACAGTGCACCCAGTTCTTTTGTGTCTCACTAATCAATTTCCTAAGTTTGTTTTTCAAAACCCCATTGTGCCTCTCTACTAATCCTGCAGATTGGGGGTGGTATATGCAATGATTTTTCAGAGAAATCCCGAAATATCAGCTTAGTTGTTGTCTAGTTTGATTTGCAAAGTGTGTGCCATTGTCACTATAAATCTTTTCCGGTATGCCAAATCTAGGAATAATTTCTTTAATGGGGACTTTTGCAACAGTAGCTGCATCTGGATTTTTAGTTGGAAAAGCTTCCACCCATTTGGAAAACATATCTATAATGACAAGCAGTACTTCTTATTTTCGCATTTGTTCAGCTCTATAAAATCCATACAAATAGTATGGAATGGATACGGTGGTGTAGGGAAACTCCCTTGCTTAGGTTTCAATGCCCCTTGTGCATGATGCTTGTTACAAACATGGCATGCTGCACAAAATTTTTTGAGTAGTTTGTAAATCCATATGTCGTAAACACTCGTTTCACTAACTGTACCATCCCCCGTGTTGAGACATGGCACTGCCCATGGCTCAACAAAGCTGCATATCTAAACAAGTTAGATGGCAAAATCAGTTTATTTTCTTTGGAGATGTACAGTCCCTTCTCAAGGATTGCTCCTTGTTTTATCCACTTTTGTTTTTCTACATTTGTAGTTAGTGTCTGCATTGTTTTTAACATTTCTAAGTCTAAAATCTCAGATGGTTGTAATTCCTCACTCAAAAGAAATACTTCTGATGCTGAAGCTGCTTGTTTTGCAGCTGTATCAGCCCTCGCATTACCTTTTGAAATTCTATCCTGTTGCTTGGTATGAGCTACACATTTGCAAATAGCTACTTTCTGAGGTAACTGAATAGAGTCTAACAAGTCTAAAATAAATTGCGCATGATTAATTGGTTTACCAGTAGATGTTATCATTCCTCTATTTTTCCACTGCTGCGCAAAAACATGTACAGTAGAAAAAGCATACTGACTGTCAGTAAAAATGTTCACTCGTTTACCTTTTGCCAAGGTACATGCCCTTGTCAAAGCAATCAATTCTGCTGCTTGTGCAGATAAGTTGTGTGGTAAAGACTTTGCTTCTAAAATCTCAGTATCAGAAACTAATGCATACCTCACTAGATTCTGTCCTGTAGGACCCCTCCTGCACGAGCCGTCCACATAGTATATCACCTCGGCATCATCCAAGGGAACATATGTAAGATCTTTTCAAGGTAGTGTATTTTGCTCAATCTCCTGCAGACAGCAGTGTGGTTTGCCATCTGCAGGGGTTGGGAGCAAAGTTGACGGATTCAAAGTTGTGCATCATTCAATTGTCATATGAGGTTGGCTCAACAGTATAGTCATACAGGTTAGATGTCTAGCAGGAGAAAGATATGCTACTTTTTCTTGCAGTAAAATAATCGCGACTGCATGAGGCACTCTCAGTGTGAGAGGGTGGAACAATACTACTGAGGCTGAAGCCTGCACTGCCATTGCAGCTGCGACTACTGCTTGTACACAGTGGGGTAGGGATCGCACCACTGAGTCTAGCTGTGATGAATAGTAAGCTATGGGGCGTTGTTTGTCCCCATGCTGTTGTGTTAACACTGATGTCATATAACCTTGCTTACAATCTACAGTTTGGAAAAATCATTTATGATAGTTTGGTAATACTAAAACTAATGAAGAAGCTACCAGTTGTTTCAATTTGCAGAAAGCTGATTCTGCTTCTGGTGTCCACTGTAATAAATCTTGTGCTGCCATAGGCTTTTTGAATATCAAGTTGGTCAGTGGAGCAGATTCCAAGGCATAGTTTGGAATCTAACTCCGACAAAAGTTAGTAGTACCCAGGAAGGACATAATTTCCTTCTTGGTAGTTGGTTTAGGTGCTTGTAATATTGCTGTTTTTCTGTCTTCATCTAATATTCTGCCTTCTTTGGATATTACATATCCCAGGTATTTGACCTGTTTTTTCCAAAGTTGCAGTTTGTTTTTGTTTACCTTGTGTCCTTGAGTGGCTAAAAATTGTAGTAATGCTATGGTATCCTCTCTGCATTCTTGCTGGGTGGGGGCTGCCAGCAGAATGTCGTCTACATAAAGTAAAATCTGACTGCCTTTCGGTGGGATAAATCCCGCCAGGTTACTTGCCATTTCCTGTGCGAATATTGTTGGACTTTCACAATATCCCTGTGGTAGTCGTGTATATGTATACCTTTTCCCCTGAAATGTAAATGCAAACAATGTTGGCTGTCAGGGTGTATCGGTATTGAGAAAAATGCATTGCTAATATCTACCACAGAAAAATACTTTTGTTGAGGTTTCAAATCATTCAATAAAGTGTGTGTATCTGGCACAGTAGGTGCCCTGAGTATAACTGCGTCATTTACAGCTTTTAAATCTTGGATCATACGCCATTCTCCATTTGCTTTCTTAACAGGAAATAAGGGTGTATTACATGGTGAATCGGGAGATTCTATCAAGACTCCTTCCTTAAGTAAGGCTGCTATTATAGGTTTGATTCCTATTTCTGCATTCTTTCTCAAGGGATACTGTCTCTTTTGAGGTCTAAATGCTGATTTTGGAGTGATAGTAACTGGTCCTGCTATACGAATAAGACCTACATCTGATTTCCCTGTAGACCAGAGAGTCTCTGGTATGTCTTGTAAGGCTTTTTCCTCTTCCTCTAGTAAGAGTGCTACTCAGCTGTCCTCACTTGCCTGTGAACGTATTGCTGAGTGTGTTAGCATTATCCAATTTAGTTTCTGCTTTTGTACTCCCTGTTCAGAAAGTTCTAACTCTGTCTGCTTTTCCCACCTTGTGACTTTTTCTCCTAGGTCTGCCCACTTCACATTTCTATCTTTAGTTAAACTCACGTGGTAATCGATTAGATTTGTAAAGTGCTAGAAATTCCTGGGGCAATGAACAGCTCACTACACTGTTTCCTTCTGTGTCCCAGTACAAACTTCGTAATACTAATCTGTTAGCATGGTTTCTAAACAGTTCTTGCTCATATTCTTTATCAGGTCCTGGTTTGCTACAGTAATATAGAGTGCAATGCAACAAATGCTGTTTATCAGTGTCAAGAGAGGGGGATTTACTGATGGCTACGTTCATCAGTTCTTCAGTTACTGTCCCTGGACCAGTCGTAACTAAGTCCTGGCTGTACCAATAAAATGTTTCACCCTCCGGTCACACTACAAAAGTATCCATTTGTTGCTGTGCTTCCATACCCTGCATAGTTGGAACTACGGCTATGCCAAATATCTGCATTAGGTCTCTGCCCAAGAGATTCACTGGGTATTTTGCAGCAACAACAATTTTGCTTTTCTGGGTCATCCCTGAAACTGGGTCAGTTATTGCTATGTTGTGGGAGAGTGACTCCCGATACAGCTGTCCATTAGCTGCTTTCACTAATATGTAGTCAAGTGATTCTGAATTTTCTGGTAGTTTGGAAGGATGTATCAGGGTCTGTGAAGCCCCTGAGTCACACAGGAATTTAACTTCCCTCCCCTCTACCAGAAGTGTAACTTCCAGTTTTGTGTCTGCTAAGTAGAGCTCTAGGCTCAATAATGCTAAGTCCAAAATTTCATTTTCTTCATTATCTGTGATTTCATGCACATCCTCTACCTCTTCTATCACATCCTCTACCCCTTCTACTACATTTGCACTTGTCTTTTCTTGTTTATTCCTTTCCAGTGATTCTTGACTACCATATAGTCAGTCCTCACCCTCCTTGTCTTCTGTGGTTACCTTTTTATTTTGCCTGCAATCCCTTGCTAAATGTCCCTTTTTCCCGCATTTAAAACATTCACCCCTTTTCTTTCTTTCTTCAAAGTCCTCTGATCATTTATCAGATTGTTTGTTTCCCTGGGCATTTTTCTTACCCTTCTTCCCAGTTTGTACTACAAAGACTTCTGATCCATCTTCCACTGCAAATACTTGAGTTTTCTTTTTCTTTTTGCTATTAAAATGCCTTTTGGCATGTCTTGCATATTCAAGTAATGACTGTAATCTACTTGTATGATGATCTACCATGCGCTTTGTAATAAAGCTGCTAATGGGTTCAATACTGCCTTTCAAAAATGCATTCTTTAGCTGCTACTCATATGGGGAATTATGTGTTTGGTCTTCAGGTACTTGCATTCCACAATGGTTATTAAAACATTCTAATAATCTGGCATAATATCTATCAACAGTTTCACCTTCTTGTTGTATGTATTGATTAATGCAAGTCCAGTCAGCCCTAGGCTTCCATTTCTCAGAGATTTGGTCTGTCAGACCTTTCACTCTGTTGTCCAGTTCTACGTTACTATGTGGGAGTGGTCTAAGCTCTGCGTCACAGGGATTCCAGTTGCCACTGATCATGTGCCAGTCTGGACCTACGATTTGTCTGACTACTTTCTCTACTTCCTCTCCATTCAAATGGTAACTTAACCTCATGCCCTGTAAGTCTTCTAAGAATTTTCTAAAATTAACTTTTGGATGGTGAATTCCCTCTGTGGCTTTCCAGATGTCTTCCGGTGTCCACGGTCTATATACTAGAAGAGTTAGGTCCTGTCCTGCCTGCGGATTTGGTACTTCTGTGAGTGGACATATCTCTTCTTCACTCATAGCTTGTGCATTTTTATTTATTTCATATAATTCAATATCCTCTCTTAAGTTGCGTGCTCGAGACCTGGTCTCGATAGGATCTCTGACAAACGGTTTTGGTTTTGCAGGAACAGCTGGGTATAGTGGAGGTAGATCAGCTTGTCCACTTGCTTCATATTCTGGTAAGGGAAGCGGAGGGGGCAGAGGGGCTGTTGCTATTACCAAGTTATTATCTTCTTTATCTAAAAACATTGCTTTTGAATTTTTAATCTTTTGTTCCCTGCGATTTGCTTCCTCAAGCCACCTGTGTGCCTGAGGGACTCCTGATTGTCATTGCTTTTTTAGCTGACCTTTTGCTTCTGTTTTAAGTTGTCTAACGAATTTAATAAGTGAAGGTTTATCTAAATTACCATCAAATTTGTATTTATTAACCCATTTTGTATAATACCTAACATTATCGGCACGCTGTAATTGCATATATTTCGCGTCTTCGGTTAAGGGCGGGTCTCGGGAACTTTTTGTGCACTGATTTCCCATGTTGCCTTAGCTAAGTTAGAAATTGTTACATAACCCTTTTTATCACGTGGTACCATGACTTACACCTTTTCACAGTTTATCTAGAATAACTGCCTACCTATTCTGTTTCCCTGATCTATGACAAGACAGCAATCTTTTTTGTCCCTGATCTGCACATGCAAATCTCCCTGACAAAAACAATAATACTGTAACAAGTCCCTGATCTAAAACAGAAAAAGGTAAATTCCTCCTTACCTGAGCCTCCGTGTCTTGATCCCACCGGAACGTTGACTCGTCCTCTGATCACAGATCAGAAACAGTGGCTGGCCTCTTTTGAACGACAATTCAGTCGGAGGTCTTTCAAAGCAGAAGAACCGATGTGGCCTCTTCTCCGTACGGGTTCATGCCACCGGGCCCAATTCTGACCTGAGCTAGAGTGAGAGATATGTTTCCGGCTCGAAGGACCAATCTGTCAAAGGAAAAATATACTTTAAAAATTATCAATACACGGTAGGTTCAGGTTAAGACACTTTAATCTTGCAGCAAGGAGACAAAAACGTGCTAATACAGAGTTTGTCTGACTAGAATCAGGAAATGCAAGCATTTTTATGCATTTTCTAATAAGGCATTGCCTACCAAGCTGACGTAGTAAATCACAAGTTTTAACATCATCATTTCATAGTGCTTGTTTGTGTAATATTCTGCTTGTACTATCAATTTTTGTGAGAAACTTCCTAAGAAAAACAACGTGGCCTTGGTTAGATATATGCAATGTTACCATTCAAGGTACTATGGCTAATTTGAGCACAAAGCAAGTATAGATTGCAGTTCATTTCTCCAACAGTCCTTTGTCTGTTTTATCTCTTCCTTCTGCAGCTGTGTGTGTTCTCATACTTCGAACAGAGCTAATTGTTCAAAATCATTACATTACAGAATATGGCATTGTTCATTCATTGCTTCCTGACCTAGCAGATAATCACCTGCTTCTCAAGTACATTTCCAAAAGGCATAAACATGAATATTGCTCTGCTAGCAGTTACTAGGTCAGAGGGCATCTTGCAAGTTTCAGAAAGCACACTGCAGTTTCAAAAGCATCTTTTAGTCTCATATAAAATTAAGCTGTATATAAAATAGTGCATATAAAATGGAATGAAAAACATGTTAACTCATTTAGTTTCTAATTAGCATTAAGCACACACATTAATACATATTTTTCTGACATTTTTGTAACTAGCTTTGGAGGATTTTATCAGGGAATGCAGCTTCTTCCTGAGGCTGACCAGGGAGCTCCTCCACTCATGGGATTTTACCCTCTTTTGCAACAGTTTCTTCCTTCTGTTGTGCAGTTTGTTTATGGCAGGGGACCACCAGATTGGCTTCCTTTTCTTGGAGGATAGCGTCTCGGTTCTGCTTGAGATAGCACGATGCATACACTCATGTAAGTGCTTATAAAGTGCAATTGTGAAGGATTCAGTAGTCATAACAGTATTGTCCATCAGCATGGGTGTCCTGAAGTTCAGCACTTCTGTCTTAAGAAGCATGAAGTTGGCTTTGGAGACATTTTTTAACATGGTTTCCTTAATGGGGGGGGTGGGTCCAGAATGTGGATATGTTGGGTAATTAGCTTATGGTCAGATCGGACCAATGTGGCATTGACTTCAGGTGTGGAACACCGGTCACTCAGGACAAACCAAACCCCATAACCAACACAAATAACCACAAAGTTAGCTAAATGCTACTCATTGCCAGAAGTCTCAGCCTCCAGATGCACACACTGGAGGCACATCTCAGTATGGAGAATATTGATATCTGTGCAGTAACAGAAACCTAGTTCAAGGCTCCAGAGAGCACACCAGCACTACCAGGATACTACTCATTCCATACCTTCCAGCATCAGGACATGGATCATAGCACATAGGGTGGGGATGTATCCATATTCATCAAGGATACCTACACCTCTCTTTACATGCTCTGTACAGGATATGTACCCATAGAATGTTGCACAGCAACATTCTTCACACTCTACATGGGTGGGGCCACAAAAAACCCTTGGCATTCATGCTCTATGAGCCTGACGAGTCTGATCTTTAAGGCAATGGAGCCAATCATAATGGAAGTCAACAATAAAGAGATTGTGAACCTTCACACAGTTGAGCACACCCAGTTTGGCTTCATCATATGCAGATCACACCTCCTGAACTGTGTGGATTTCTTTGAGACTGTTACCCAGGCTACAGATGATTGAAATGAGCTCAACACAGCCTACCTATACCTCACTACAGTCTTTGACACCATTCCCCAGTCAGGCATCATAGATGAACTCACCAACCTGGGCATGAATCCATACATCACAACATGGATTGCAAACTGGCTCACAGATAGATTCCACAAATTAAGAGTTGCTGGCTACATGTCAGACTCTACACCGGTAACAACTGGTGGCCCCCAGGGTTCAGTTCTGGGGTCCCTCCTGTTTGGTATAGATTTCTCAAATGTACATGCCAACACAGGAGGGTTGTGGTTGACTAAGTTTGCTGGGAACTGTAAAGTGTTTGCCATAACAGATTCCCCAGATGTCACAAATATTCTCCAGAAGGGACTCTATGAGACAGATGTGTGGTGTCAGAATCATGGCCTCAAGCTCAATGTGGAGGAATGCATAGTGATCCCCTTTGGTGAAAACAAAGTACGCACAAACTACCACATAGGTATTACCCCCTTAAAACTGACAACGTAATAAGGGATCTGGGGACACAAGTAGATAGTCATCTTTCCTTTGACAACCATGTTTCCAAAGTGATTAGGAAATCCTATAAGGCCCACCTAATCAACAAAGGGTTTACATCAGGATCCGAAGAGGTAGTGGTGGCCCTCTACTCTTAAGTCATCAGACCCATCATTGAGTACAATGCACCATTTTGGATGTACTCGACTACGCATATCCAGCAGCTGTAAAGACCACAGAGGTACCTCACCAAGAGGATTACTGGCCTCAAACAGTTGTGTTATGCAACACAACTGGTAAAACTAAATCTGTTCTTCGTTGCATACCGCCTACTCAGAGGCACACTCTGCCTAACATACAGAGCCATGTCCAGCACAGAACTGCTGAGCATGCTCCATCTACAGATAACAAAATTGAGTTGCCCTACACACTCCAGGGATATGAACCTCATCACAACAATGAATACAACATGCTGGTGGGATAGAGTACAATCCCAGACACTTGCCTTACTGTGGAACAGAGTCCCAATGTACATCAGACAGAGCCCCTCACTGACACTCTTCAATAGGAACCTTGATGAGTGGATGGGAAACAGACAATTCATGCCAGCCATCACATCAGCAGCCCCACTAGAAAGGGGCTTAGGGTACTAACTATTAGAACGAGGGCTTGGGAGTTTACCAATGGGGTGGTGAAAGCTGCACAACTTGCCTAGGCTAACATATGCCTTATTGAAGATAGGTTCATAGGTATGTAGTAGACTATGTGACAGGTACATGTCTACAGATAGTAGATGTGTACTTCATTGTACCGTCATGTTGTACAGCAGGCACATGGACCACATACACTGTAATGCTTACAGATACTGGTGGCTGTTATGTACACTGGGTGAGATGTGCACCTCTTGTCTTTTGTGCCATTGGGATGTGTGCTGGGTGGGACAGTCCTGGTTGGCTCCCTGTCATGGTCACCCTCTTACACACATCTCTGCTCATCCATCTTTGGCTTATTATACTGTGCCCCCCCAACACAGATATATATATATATATATATATATATATATATATATATATATATATATATATATATATATATATATATATATATATATATGTACATAGGTAGGTAATAGGCTATCTGCCTGAAGGCATATATTAGTATGGCCAGAGTGTGCAGCTATCACCACCCATGGAGTAAGCTCCCTAGACCTCTGAGTAGTAGAGCTGATGAAGTGATCCATGGTGTGACAGTTCAGTTTCACATACACTCATCAAGGCTCCTCTGGAAGAGTGTCAGTGAGGGACTCAGCTTAATGTAGGTTGGGAGGGAGCCTGTTCCAAAGAAAGGGAAGTATGTGAGGTATTAATGTATCCCTCCAACATGCTCTATTTATTGTTGTGATGATGATATCCCTAGAGCATGTAGTACAGTGAGCTTGGGGTTACTTCAGATAGTACATGTGCATCCGTTCTGCATTGGACATGGGCCTGTCTGTTGGGCAGAGATCACCTGAGTAGACAGTATGCAACAGAGTACAGATTGAGTTAAATTCAGTCTTGTTGCATGGGGCAACTGTTTGAGGCCAGTAATGCTCTTGTTGTCGTACATCAGTGGTCTTTCCAGCTGCTGAAGGTGCCTAGTCAGACTCATCACAAGTGTGTTGTGGTACTCTATGATGGGTCTGATGACTGATGAGTAGAGGGAACCTCCTTTGACCTACATGCAAAGACCTTGGCAGTTTGTGGGAACATATAGCATGATTTTCTAACCACTTTGTGAATGTGTTTCTGGAAGTAGTGATGACTATCCACATGTGTCTATAGATCCCTTATTATTACCTCCATATTTAGGGTGTTGGCAACTATGTGGTATTTGTATGACTGTAGCTCGAGCCCATAAGTTTGACACCACATCTGTCTGACTGAGACCCTTTTTAAGGATGTCTGTTGTCCCAAACATCGATTATGACAATCTTTTTGCAGTCATCCACAAACCTTGCTAAACATAGCCCTCGTGTTTGACTGTATTTCTGAAAAGTATACATCAGACAGGAGGGGTCCCAGGACTGAGCCATGGGGGACAGCAGTTGTTACCAGCTTGAACAGGAGACCATAATTCTTACCTTGTGGGATCTATCTGTGCCCCAGTTGGCAATCCATCAGTTGACATACGTGTTTAAGAACAGGTTGTTGATTTTGTGGATATGACATGTATGTGGGATGTTGGAAAAGGGCTTTTCAAGGTCAATGTAGGCCGTGTGTAGCTCATTTCATTGATGCATGTCCTGGGTGACTGCCTTGAAAACTGTCTAGCAGGTTTAGGAACCATGATCTGCCCCTGACCAAACCAAAATGGGTAGGGTTGGGTGTTTGTAGGCTCTCAATAGCTCTGTTTATGAGTTCCATAATGATGGACTCCATGGCCTTGCACATCAGGCTTATTAGGCTTATAAGACAATAGTTCCATGGTCTGTTGTGCACCAACACTCTTGGAGTGTGCCAAATGTTGCTGTAACCCATTCAACAGTTTCATATCCTGTACAGATGGTGAGTCTCAACAGACTGTTCAGGTGCAGGGTCTGCTTGTTTTAGAGTTCACATATGACACAGCCAGGGAAACCATGTTATCCCATACACGCCATGTTTTTAGGTTTGGAAAGAGCTGTTTAACCATTGTATATGTGATTTCTGGGTTTTCACAGTCTCCAGGTATGATAATGGGCCCTTTTGTCAGTGAGGGGGGTAAATATGTATGAACCTGAGTGACAAGATGTTGGCAATGTCAGTCATGTATATGTATTCATTTACAGTTTGCACTGACTCAGAACATATATGAGTTTAAATTGATATTTATGACATAGTGAAAGAAAGCCTCATGGTTCTCTATGGATTCTTTGACCAAGGCTTGGATAATGTTAGGAGTGCTCATTGTTTCTTAATGATACTGATCGGAGAATTATTGATCTTCTTTGGTTTTTCACTTTCTTTGAACAACTTAAGTACTTGGAGTACATAGTCTGATTATGACAGGTGTCCAATATATTATATGGGTCTGTTTTCATATCAGTGTGTGCACAAGGCAGAATTGGTGAATAGTGACAAGTGTCTGGAGTAAGAACTGCAACTGCCAGGTATGTGTGGCTCACTGCTGTACTCAGACATGGCCTAAGTGTGTGAGCATGCCCAGTATGAACTTTCAGTATGTTGCTGACTGAAATTTGCTAAATTTGTTTAAGTGTGTGAGCATGCCCAGTATGAGCATATATACTATATGTGTGTGAAAATCAAGTTGGTTTTTACTTCAGGGCTCACCTTTGTGTTGTACATTGACAGGAAGCACAGTGTGCCTGCAGGGCTTCCATGAGTCATTCTACATACAGTGGGGACAGCTATTATTTGTACATTTCTATCTGGGGGGGCACACCTGATTGTTACTGTGGGTGTACATAGGATGAAGGGTTCACCTGAAACTTATACACATTTGCTAGGACTGCACTGCTATGTCACATACTCCATTTCAGTCTGTACTGTTGCCTATCATACTGGCTTGAGGCATACCACTGTACTACATACTTTAGCTTCCAATTACATGCATATTAGTTTGTGACTTCATAGCCTACCCAACCCACATCACACTGCCTGGCCTGCTGTTATCTGTCTGCATAGGCCCGGGGGGAGGTTACTCATACGCCTCTTCAGAGGGCAGGATACAGCATTTGTTTGTGTTTGCGTTTGTCTACATTTGTCCTGCTGGCTGTGACTGTTAGGTATGTGACTCCCCCCCCCAACTGGTATGTGTGAGTGAGTTAAGTTGTGTCTGTGCCAGTGAAATGCTGTCATGGCTTAGTGGTTCAGTACTGTGACTATAGTGCACAGTATCCTGAGTTCGAGCCCTGTCACTGCTTTTTATTTTCCTGCTGGGCAGACCTGACTGGTTAAGGAACAGTAAAGCAGGTGTGAGTGTGTTTACCTGACTTTGCTCGACTTTGCCCAACGTTGCCCAACTTTGCCCAACGTTGCCCAACATTGCGCTGGTTAGCGAGGTGCGCAGCTATGTGCAATTGTATTTAAATATGCTCAATACTGGTAAAATATGCATAGCAGTGCTTTATATTGCTTAAAATAAGGCACTCATGCCTCAGGTGGTGCTGCAGGGCTGCCTATATCGGATGCACATAGTACACTCCCTATACATGTTTGAAAACAGGTAGTGTCAAGTTAGGCATCCCTTTTACTGTATGTGCGAGTCAGAGAGAGGTGTCATTTCCAGGGTTCCTACTGAGTCAGTGTATGTGATATGTGTTGTCTCTTTGCCAAGGCCAGAGCATACTTGTCATGCCTCCTTCTGCCTACTGGGGCAGGCTCAGGTTGTTCCTCCTCCAAGTCATGCTGTGCCTGTGCAGGCCTTGGCAATGGTGGGGGGCTGTTTGGCCCTGCCCAGTGCTCATATTGTGTAGCATGGCACATACCATCACAATTTTGGTACATGTAGTTGGTGAGAACTGCAGGGCTCCACCAGATGTGTCCAGGCACCGGAACCGTGACTTGAGCATCCCAAACACATGCTCAATAATGTTTCTTGTTTGTGCGTGTGCCTCATTATGGAGTTCTTGTTCAGGTGTGTGTGCATTTCTGATGGGTGTCATCAGCCACGGCTGCAGTGCGTATCCAGCATCCCCCACTAGGTGACCGTCAGGGATGTCCCCATTGGCAAATCTCTGGTACAGCTGCGTCAGATGCCAGATGTGGGAATTGTGATAGTTTCCAGGGCAGCCAGCGCACACATTCATTATTATGCCCTGGGCATCGCACACGACCTGGCAGTTGATGGAGGGGAAGCCCTTGCAGTTGATGTAGACCCTACCCTGCTCATCGGGTGGTGCTTTGATGTGTATGTGAGCGCAGTCTATTGCACCCACTACCTCAGGGTATTCTGCTATTTGGTGGAAAAGACACATATTGCTGGCCAATGCCTCACGGGAATTGGGGAAATATACGTGCTCATCGAAATGTGCTGACATGGCATTCAGGAACTCATGCAGCACCCTGGATGCTGATGCCTGTGAAATCCCCATCATATCACCAGTTGGTTTCTGGAAGGTACCTGTAGCTAGTATTCTTAGGCCAACACATACCTTGGTATCCACTGGGATGGGTTCCCCTCTGTTGGTTCTGTGTGTGAGGTGTGGCCGGCACAGCTCAACAATTTGCTGCAGGAGGTCTCTGTCCACCCTATAGTGCTCCACTATCTCCAGCTCATGTAGACCCTGGTAGATTACCCTGGATCTGTACACTCTTCTCCGTCTCCTAACTGTGGGTTGCTCAGCAGCATTCACAACATCACCACCCTCAGCACCTTGCACATGTTGGTTTATGATAGCAAGAGCAGCCCCTAACATTTTGTCTGACTTTAAAGTTTTTAAGCTTTCCCTCTTTGTATACTGCAGTGTTGCAGAGTTCTTGGGAAAAAACAGGGAAGAATGCTGTTTGCAGAGTTTAAAGTGCTGGGCTGGGCTGGGCTAGTCTGCTACCTGTGTAATTGGCTGATTCTGATATATTTCACCTGGCAGCTCTGCTAGTTCTCCTTGGTTAACTTCCTACTACTTCTTTTCCTTCCTTTTCCCTTTCTGTTTCTGCCCGGGGCAGCACCGCACAAACATGCGCACATGCTGTGTGCTTGTTTGCAAGAAATTTCAGATATTTTCATGGCGTACACCTTTGGTTTCTGGTTTTCAAAAAGGACAACTGTAGACACGCCTCTTGCAATCCTGAGCAACTCAGGGCAAACACAGGACACTGTGCTCCAATAAGCATACAGCCTTTCTGACATACCCCCTCATGATGTCACCTATCTTCTACTCTACTACTCACCTACTCCTACACTTACACTCTTGGGACATGGCTCACATGCTGGGGACTATTGGGATTCACTATCCTTATCCTCATTTGCATAGGATTGCCTACTAATGCTTGGTTACATCACTCACACTGAGCTTCCCCCCCTTAGCAACTAGTACTCAGTGACCATGTTGTCTTCAGCCTGCCATTCACCTGCATGGCAGGATAAGCTTTTTAGTGAAAATGCCTATTTTTGGCTATTTTGAAATTATTTTCTTGTTTTTTAAGCACCGCACGTTTGTGCGGCGCTGCGCTATGCTTAAACATCGGAGATCAAGGAAAAAAATTAGATTTTAATAATTTTAAACATTTAAAAATGCCAATGGCCTTATATTTAGCCATTGGCATGCTTCCTCAACTGGATGCATCCTTTATTTGGAGCTGTCGTAGCTCCATTTAGTTATTTGCAGAACGGTACTCCGTTACCAACGGAGTACATTTCTGCAAATAACACTACTCTTCTATACGGACAGGTTAGTGTTTCCTGGATTGCAGATGTACCTCATCTGCATAGCTTTCAGCAGAAAATGAGGTAATTTGCATACCATGACACTGTCCGTGCAAGAGTAGCTTTAGAAGCTCTCATGCACGTCCTTGCCGGCTGTTGCTGGATCGCTCGGCAGACATATTGGCTGTATGACGTCTTACTCTACTCTACAACTCCGTGCAAGCTTTTGTAAATCCGGCCCTAGATCTTATAAATTATCACTCAATAAAAAACCTTGAGAAAAGAATACTAACCTTTAAGTAAAGCACTCAAAACTGTAAATGTTTATCTTCTTTATCCTGCAGGTTTAAAACTCAGCTTGCTTTAGAGGAAATATTTAGTATACTAGAAGAACAGCAATATAGTAAAAATAACAACTTAATAACAGAGATGGAAACAATGCACTGGACATGTTCACCTTTGAGGAATCAATCAGAAATTGATACATGGAAAACTGTTATTTGCACTAAAAGCAAAATACTTCCATTGTCTTTGAACACCTTAATGAAAGGAACGATGGAAACTATGGATCTGTTTTTATTCATGTTGGTACAAATGATCTCATCCACAAGGACTGTCTGACTGTTAGTAGGAACTTATAACCCTCTTAGATAGCATAGCTGCTTGTACAGGCATTAAGACATATTTTTCACAAATCGCATATAGAAAGGCAAGTCAGATCACTGTGAATGAAAACATATTTTGGGTAAACACCTGCATGAAAAAAATGTCCTGTTTTAAAAAACAGAAATGTATAGAGCATCCAAGCCTAATTTTGGGCACATGTGTTTAGACAGGATGATGCACACTAGTCAAGATCAGGGAAGATAATTTTTGCAAAAGGTATTTTGCAGTATTTGACAAACTCAAGAGAGGATTTTGCCAGGTTAAAAATTGAACAGTTTATAGAAAGCAACATTTGATGCACCTCTTATGGTTGTTAGTGCTAGGACCATTAGTAATAAAGTTTTTTTATTGGAAAATTATCTACTTTCCCACAAGACTGATGTTGTTATTGTTTGTGAAACAGGGTTAAAAAACAATGACTAGAAACTAGTTCTGTTAGGTTATATATGCTTTTACTGTAACAGACATTCTAACAAAAAATCAGGTGAAGGTGTTATGATAAGGATTAAAGATCATTATACGACCTGTGACTATTATATGTTCACTGATAACACCATCTTAAATGTGCCAGAAACAGACTGGAATAATATTGATTCAGCAACATTAGTAAGGAAATTATTTACAAAGTATGTTCTGGAACAACAATTGCTTCAGATTGTAAAAAAAGCCTACCAAGGACTGAAACATACTAGACATTGTTTGTGTTCCTAAGAAAATTACTGTTACTTCATTTCAGGTTTTACCACCATTTATGTGCAGTGATCATGTGGTCACAAAGGTTAATTTCTTGCTAGATAATTATGTCAAAATAAAATATAAACTAATGCACAGAAGATTAATAACAGATTATATGGAATTAACAGGGTCACTATGTAAAACTAATTGGAGTGATGCATTCAGTGGAAAACTTCAGAAGGAATGTGAAAAGTTTTGAAAGAAAATTTGTTTGAATGCAAAAAATCAAAAACAAAATGTTTAACATCAGGATCTTGACACACAATGTCTAGAGGATATATTTCTATAAGAACAAGATATGTGATTAAGGTGAGAAAAAAATACAGGAAATGGAAAAGGGGTTGAACTATGACTTTGAAAACTGAAATAAACAAGCTGGACAGACAAATTAAACATATCCTGGGATTCATGAAGCTTGCGCCAGGTGCAGGTGTAGCGTAGGTGGTCTAATGCCAAATATGGCCACCGAGCGATTCAGGTACGATCCAGTTCCATGTGCACTACCAGCGTATGCCAGATCTGCGCAGCTCTCGGCTCATGTATGCTAATCACCCCATGCACAGTAGTGCAGCATGCAAATGAAGGTACATAGCGATTCATGAAGTGGTGCAGGCATAGCATAAGCATACAGAAATGTAAACAAAAAAAAAACGGTTTACATTTTTCCAAACAGAACATCGGAGCCATGAAAGCGGACCAAACTTACGTGTTACAAAGTTAACATATGCCAATGGCTAAATATACAGCCAATGGCTTAAAAAACACGCACAACACATAAAAAATAACAGTTAATGTCATGGCCACACTAACACAAAGTACAACCGCAGGGCATGTGTGCACAAATGGGAACACAAGAAAAATATATATAGATGTCATAAAATTGCAATGTAACTCAAATCATGATTTTGCCATAATAGTCAATGGTATGCATGCTACACCACAACCAAGGTGCAAGGGTTGCTAAGGGTCTGTGACAGTGTTCAGCGCGGTAACTATGAATTAGTAGTCAATGCCATGCAAATGAGGCAAGTAATACTGAATCGCAAATGTCCCGCCGGCCTAAAGTTGTACCACATGGTGTAGCGGTACAACACCGAGGAGTGGCCTGGAGGTACACGTGACATCAGCAGAGGGGTGTGCCACCGTAGCTGTAAGCACATTGGAGCATTGCTAATCCGGGTTGCCCATTGCTAAGCAAAGCAGCAGGATAGGGGTGTGGATGTAGCCATAGCTTTGCTTAGCTTTGCTTAGCTGAGAGCACACAAGGTGACCGAAAGCACATGTGTACGTGGATGACAACTCGCTCAAAGCCCAGTAAACAGCTGCACGTGGCACGCACCATAGCTGAAACAAGAAGGTTACGGGAAGACAATAAGGAAATGCCGCAGTAGGATAATTGGAGCACAGGTATCTGTCACCCCAGCATTCTCCAATTATGGTTGTGGCAAGGTGTAGCACATTGCAGTGTGTGGCTCACTGTGACATGGATTCCCATAGCTGGAGCACATCCATTAAGCATTACCTGGACATACCATTAATAGGTATCATCCATATGTAAACTAACTGAGTTACACATTTGTTTGCAGTATTGAGGAACGGCCGTAGTACAGTCCACATACTAAACACCATAACACTTGTACATATCCCAGATGCCCCAGTGGTAAAGCCACTGACTGTCTCGTGCATGTTCCCGGTTCCACGACCTGCAAGGGCTGTTATGTAATTCCGATGTCCCGAATAAAGGATGTTGGATGCAGGTCATTAGAGCACATTTAAGCACATGTTAGTGGGTTTTTGCACCGGTAAGTGCCGGTAAGTGTCGTTTAAACATGACTACATGGATATGTGCAACACAGGTCTAACCTTTGCTGAATATCGCGGAGATCACGGGCAAAGCTGCCCAGAACCGCTGAAATGTGCGTTATTTACCCTTGTACTAATAGTGCCTGCTCTGAGAGGTAAAATGACCACTGCCAGGAATAGAACACGCAACCATGTACAGAGTCACCTACCACTAAGCTACCTGAGATGTACCAACGGCAGGTGTGTATTGTGACAGGTTAAAACACAAAAGGGCGGAATTCGGGAAATAGTATACACCGCCATGTACCCAACAAAAGGTGTGCTCTCTCTCTCTCTCTCTCTATATATATATATATATATATATATATATATATATATATATAAAATATAGAGAGAGAAAGGGTGATAGAGAGATATATGTCGATATATACGGATATACATATATATGCAAATATATAAATAGGTTAACAACATCTACACAACCATGGAGGTACATATAAATAGGATACTACCAAATACTGAATGCTTTACATACCGACACGCATAATCACGAGGCTTAAAGACTGAAAGACCACAGTACCAGAACACTAGAACTGCGGGTACTATTATCACGATGTTAAGTGACATTTAGTTAGTGCTTCTGGTGCTGCGGTCCAGGTAGGTATTGTGTTTAAGTGTGTTTCTGATTGCTGTAGTGGTTGTAAGTGTGTGTTCTGAGCGTGGTGTGTGTTCCCAGAGGACTGTAATGTGTGTGTGTGGGTTTGCTTCGTGTGTCTGTTTGTATCTCAGAGGTAGATTATTACAGTAGGTGTGGTGTGGGGGGCACAGCCACCCACATGGGGTGTGCATGGAGGCATGGCCACCTGGCCATATGTAGTGTAGGATGGTTTGTATGGATGTGATGGGTAGCAGTGTGTCTGTGTGTGCGTGTGTGTGTTCTGTGTTTGTGTTAGTTCCGGGAGTCTGACTGTCATGAGTTTGAGTGTTTGGTATTGTGGGGTTTGGGAGTGTGGGAACGGTAATGTGGTTGTTGGAAGAGTGTACGTTCCTGAATCCATGGGTATGCCATATACAGCGGTTGAAGTCTTCAAATATGTGCATAACATGGACCATAGCAATCACACATTCCGCCATGACCAAACGTTATGAACAAAGGATATGGAGAGTATATATGTCTATACACTATTACAAATATGTGCTATGGACATGAGCCAAAGATAAGGTTACCACCTGTCCCACCTTGTGAGGGGCAGTCCCTCTATGTGCGGTAGTATCCTGACCAAAATTTGTACAAATACTAATGTCCTACAATCTCGAGACATTTTGCATGTTCCATATTTAATGTAATTGTTGCATAAAATAGTCATCTGTATCTAAAATACCTACATGTAACAAGAAACAGGATAAACAAGTAAACTGCTACAAGAATATAAGCTTTTATCTAGGCATATATGTAAAGTTCTATACTTTGTACTGACCGTGGGTATGTGTCAGCCTCTAAGATCCGATGTGTGTCCTGCAAATGTCCCACTATGGCCATTTGAAAAGGTGGCAACCCAAGCCAAAGAGGTTCAGTCACCAACACAACTCCAATGAGTGCAAATATCTGTGACAGAAGTAAACGAGACAGCTTTCATGTAGCAACATTTCATTACATACCAATGTATTTCCAAAGGGACTGAAGGACCAACATCACCTGCATGCTATACAGGAACCAATTAGCAATGGCTTAATGAATAAGCCTGCAATAACCATAGTATTAGTCTACTAAATGATAGGTCTTTAATTAGGGAAGGAGCCCTCACACACATATGGAATATGTATAAATGCAGTTCCTACACACCTTCATCTGCTATTTACACCCACCTACATCTCCCCCACACCCAAAATAATTGTAATACAGACTGTAATAACATCACAAACATCCACTCACTCTATGACATCTGCAGAAGCCTTAACATACCTTGTGAGAGACACACTATAATGGCCCTATGTGAAATTGTTGCTGTTGTACAATGGAACAGATGCTGATGTTACAGGGTTTGGTTGCAATAATCCCGTATCCGACGGCTGATATAACAGCTACACTTACATGTAGAACTACATCCTCTAGCCATTACACACAATCCATGGGGGCCATGAAGTTAATATATCTCTGTGTGTCTCCATATAGTTGTTGCAATTCATCACAAACAACACATCCAGGCCGTCTTCCTCGAAGGTAGGGCAAAGCGACAATGCCCAAGTGGAGTATTCAATTATACCCCACTGTTGCCATGTAATTGACTAATGAAGTAGCTGCACAGCTGATGTGCATGTAATCATCTACTCCGGAACACCAATTGGTGGCAGGATACCACATGTTACTGGTATCTATATATAAAGGGATAGCTTGTCATACATTCAAACCGTATGTACATACGAGAAAACCATTAAAACAGAAAACAAATAGGACTTATATTATCGTCAACTCAGGATACTAATAAGGTATGTAGAACACTCAGTATGATAGTGTATGTAGTACATGTTCTGTATTAATTAAAGTGTACACAATGCATATAGTGGGAAAAGGTATTATGTAGTGATGTATTGTTGAGCATAGTAATGCTCGTAGAAATTGTGTGTACTGCTGTGGGCCACAAGACAGTTGGGGTTTCTGTAGTTGGGCTGCATACGTCATCCTTCAGAAGTCAGTATTCCTCTTGGTGTGGCAATGTTATGGTATTTAAAGCCATTGCTGTTGTCTCATAAGGTACATCCCAAATGGGGTGTTGTACCCTTTAATGTGTTTCATAAGTCATGAGTAGAGAGGTACAATGGCTGCCTTTGTTCTGGCTACAAACCCATTAGAGATTAGGGTGGCCACATAGAAGGATATCCACACCACCTTGGCAATATGGTTATCAAAGGAGTGGATGCTATCTACTTGGGTTCTAAGATCCCTTATTATGTCTTATGTATGTAGGGGACTACCACCTATGTGATAGTCCATGGGTGATTGGTGTAATCCAAAGGGGATGTCTATGCACCTTGTGGCATGCAGCTTGAGGCCATGTTATTGACACCAGGTATCTGTCCCAGTGACACCCTTATGGAGGGTGTCTGTATCAGCTGGTGAATCAATCATGGCCCCTAGATTGCAGTCATCTGCAAACCTATTCAGCGTAAGTCCTCCTGTGCTAGCATGTACCTCAGAGAAGCATATACCGAACATGAGGGGCCCTATGACTGAGGACTGGGGGACGCCAATTGTAACTGATTTACAGTAGGAACTAGGGTATGCTACCCTCACTGTGTGGGTTCTGTCCATGAGCCACTTTGCATAACATCTCATGACGTAAGGGTTGATGTGCAGGTGGATGTGTATGTTGACAATACCAGAATGGGGAACGGTGTTGAAAGCCTTTGAGAGGTCAAGGTAGGCTGTGTGGACCTCCTTACCCTCATCTACTGCCTTGGTAACTGTCTGAAAGGACTCCACCAGAGTCCTAACAAATCCAAACTGGGTGGGATCAAAGGTTTGGAGGCCATCAATGTCTCTGTGAATGAGATCCATGATGATGTACTCCATAGCCTTGCAGAACAGTCTAGTCAGGCATATAGAGCAATAGTTCCCCTGGTCCATTGTGGCTCCACCTTTGTGGAGTGTGATAACTGTTGCTGTGTGCCATTCAGGGGCCACAATGCCTGTTGCAAGGCTATTAGTGAATATGATGCCCAAGTGGGGAGCCATTTCATTCTGAAGTTCGTGGAAATCACAGCCTGGGATGTTGTACGGTCACATGGATGCTGTGTTCCTGGCTTTAGAGAGTGCAGCTTTGAACTGCGTAGTTGTGATCACAGGGACTCTGCATTGTTCCTGTATAGATATGGGCCCTTTAGAGTGTGAGAGGAGTGTAAAGTTAGCATTGAATCTATCTGCCAGGATGTTGCCAATATCAGTCGGTTCTGTAATGTTTGTGCCTAACTGCTGTATGTCAGAGCAGATGTGGGTATCGCCATCGAGAGTAGTGACATAGCCCTAGAACGCTTTGTGGTAGTCCTTGGAATTAGTCACGGTAATGTTTACGTAGCTAGCTTTGGAGGATGTGATAAGGGATCTCAGATTCCTACTGAGGCAGACCAGGGTGCTCCTCCACTCATGGGATTGTACTCTACTTTGCAACAGTCTCCTCCTTCTGTTGTACATTATGTCCATGGCAGTGGACCACCAGAGTGGCATCTGTTTTCTGGTGAGTACCATCATGGCTTTGTTTGGGATAGCATGATCAATGCAGTCGTGTAAGTGCTAATTAAGTGCAGTTGTGTATGATTCAGCGGTTGTAACTGTATTGTCCGTCTGCACGGGTGTCATGACGTTTACTACTTCTGTCATAAGAAGCCTGAAGTTGGCTTTGTAGAAATATTGTACTGTTTTTTCCATAAAGGGTGTGGTGCTGGGATGTGGATAACAAGGGTGATTAGCGCATGTTCAGATCTGACCAACGAGGAGATAACCCCAGGTGTGGAACACCAGTCACACATGTTGGTAATGACCAGGTCTAGAATATTGTTGGCCCTGGTGGTGGTGTGGATAGGTTGATCCAGGCGATTGGAGGTTATGAATCCCAAAAAGCGTTGGCCTAATGTGTCGGTACATGAGTAGGTATCCCAGTTAATGGTGGGGAAATGTCAGTCACACATCAGTAGTGTCTGTTTGAACCCTACTTTCCAGTACACCAAGAAGTGAGGACCGTTAACCATGGGGTATGGTGTGGAATCTGTAGCAAGCTACAATTTGTATAGCAGTTATGGCCAGAGTTAGTTGCACTTGGAGTACCTCTGATGCATTGTGCTAAGCAACCAGCCTGGAGATGCGGATATCCTTGGGAAATATGGACACACCTCTGCCGTGGGTGTTCCGGTCCTGGTTAAATGACTGAAAGGTGTGGTATGAGCAATAGCCTGGTAGTGCAGGGGTGCTCTCAGGAGCCTAGAAGCAGATCCCAGTCACTGCACAGATATCGAAGTGGTCCATTACAAGGAGTGCTTTGGGTGAGTGCGTTTGAGATAAAGATGTCAAGCATTGAGTAGCATTACCCTCAGGTTTTGCTTGCCTGTTCCTGTTATGGAGGTGAATATGTTATTTGAACCGTGCCTAAAACAGGCACTATAGGAGCAGCAAGAGCCTTAGCCATTATCCGTAATCCCAGGGCCGACAGGTGCAGGCCATCTATGCCAAAGTGTCGTGTTCTGTCGACCATGTCATTCAAAGCAGACAGATACTGGATACCCTTGGAATGACACCAGAAGCATAGCCAATTGTTGAAGTAAATAATTCAGTCCTTGTACTGTTATCAGTCTGGATGATGGCTGAATGCTTCTCAGGGCTAAGGCAATACCTGCCTGGGCTACAAGATCGGAAAGCTATTCCATGTCTCTTTACATGTAGTCCAGGAAGGTACATCTCAGGGCATTCACACTAACATCAAGAATGACACAGTCATATTGTACCTGTTGAGGAGTGACCAGATTGCATAGGTTATGTTGCAGATCCTGTTACCCAACAGCCAGCTGACAGTAGCTATCACCTTGTGTAGCCTGCTGAGTGGGACATCAGTGTGACCACCTATAGAGTCACCTATGACTAGTGTGTTGGGTACATTATATCGCCCTATTGGCTGTGGTTGATAGGCACACTGAGTCTGTGGGCTATAAGTAATTGATGCTGTGTTGGATGATGTGGGCTGCCTGCATTTCTGCTTTGGAGTTCTCTGTTGCCTAGACAGAGTAGTATTGAGAGGCTCCGCAAATGTTGTAGTCTTACTATGTGTGGCCTGTGATGGTGGAGATCTAGTGAGACTATGTGATGAGTGTGGTGTGGTGCAAACGTTTAACATCCCCACATGATTGTCAGGTTCAGTCTGGGTTGGAGAGAGCTTTACCTCCAGCATGGCTAGATATGTGCATCTCCCACAGGTTGTAGTGTTGTATGTTAGGAGGGGAGTATTGACTGTGTACACGAGACAATTTCTATATTGCCTCATGATGCCCATATTCATCATATAGACAGGCGATAACACTGGGAATTGACCCTTGGACATGCCTGAAAATGTCACTATTTCCCACTAGATATGTGAGGAAAGTGTGTACAAGAGCTGTTTTACTCTAAGCAAGTGGGAAATGTAAGTACAAACAGTATTTACCTGTAGGTAATGAGGAGGATTGAGTGCTATAGTAATTAGTAGCTCATGAAGTGCTTACATGTTCTGAACAAGTGCTGAGCATGAATAAGCAATACAGATAGGGTGTTGGATAACATAAACACACTGCTCCCCCAACAGGTACACAATCAGATATCCATGAACACTACAGAGCCCATGTAACCATAACTATGATGGTACAAGGTGCACTCAGGCTGCATGGGACCTGTCCACATCCCTGGTTATATCATACACATATGGCAAAACAGTTTGCTCTACAGATACACATCATGTAAAACATAGCTTCATGTCAGTCTGTGAAAACACTGAATGATGCACACCAACAGTTATCACAACCTACAAAGTAGAGACACCACTCATAATGGGAGGCACTGCACTGCTACCCTGCTGAGTCTGGTCTGAAAGTCCATGAACCTTAATCAACGTATATGTTGTTAGCAGTACAGATGTAGATGACAGTACGGATGATTTCACACTGCATATCATACCTGTGACAGGTCATAGGACATCATCACCCATAATGTGTTCCACCTACACTCAGTATACTAGATGTACCTTTGTATGTCACAGGAGTGTTCTGCCAATGGACTGTTGACAGAACAAACAATACAAAAGGTGTCTGAGTGATACATGTGCATATCACACCAGTGGCAGCTACAGTAAAATAGGGTTAATTTGTTGTACTCCCCCTCATTGTAGCCCATACCACACAGACAAATGAGAGGCATCTGCCTATGTAAGTATGTGAATGGTTATGGCCTAGGAGCAATAGCTGACTCAGTGTTGTGGACAACATACAGAATGGGCTTTGTGGGTGAAGTGTGTGACATATGTGCACAACCTGACAGCTGCATATTGAATTGTCACCGCTAGGTTAATAACCCTGTACCCATGAACTACCATCTAGGCAGCGGTCAACATAATGGACACTGTGTGTAAGGGATGGTGCTGTGCAGTTTACCTCCCTGAGCTAGTGACATCACCAAGCCTATTAGGTAGTCATAAGAGGCAACTCTAGTCATGACAGGGTGCCATCCATGAATATGGAGATCATTGTACAGCCATACTCATCACTCAAGTGACCAATATTGGATTACATATCACCTTTAAGGGGTATTGCCCATGTTTGGATGGGTGACACCAGCCTTCACAATCCTCATCTCCACTATGTAGCATGATGCCTACCCTGCATAAAGACATGTCCAACACTGTAATGTTAGACATGCTACATGTACATATCCTGATCTGAAATACATACATCATGGACATCCACCTTCCTAGTACAAGGATCGCCACATGCTGGACAGATCCTTGTGCCATACACGTTACATACTCCTGCCATACTATGCAACCCTGTCCAGCAAACCTGCACATTTCACCTCTGTCAGACATGGTGTGATGACCGCATGGTAGATGTATCATTAACCGTCTGGATCAGTTATGTAGCACTGCTTCACCTGGCGCCGGAAACATGGCTGTCAGCTACAGCTAGGTAACCTCACATCCTACGCTCATACATGGCCCAGGGCATACAGACTACTACATGACCTTGGCTGTACATGCTATAGTTGATAACCATCCCTGCAAATATCATCCAGCTAGCCAGTGTCCCATGTGTATCACATGTACAACACAGGCGATACATGGTAGGATGTTGAACTGCTGTGCAGTGCCGTGTAGATGTATATGGCAAAACACATGCATGTAAAGGCTTCCGTGTGCATGTCTGCATTGTCGCAGGTCATGTCCGTTAAGGTAGTGTATGTGTTGATATGTGACATATACACAGCATCAAGGTCAACAGCATTAATGTGGACACATCCAGGCATGTGCTGATAGGTAAGAACACCAGTACAGGCAAACAGACATGCCCACATCAAGACAGCATCCACATGGAGTATGAGCAATGTAATCAGGTGACACACATATATGGTGATAATATCCAATCCCCATTGGGTGTCACATGTGTGTGACACAAACATGTCAGTGGTGTCAGTGTCATGAAGATTTGCAAAGACAGCTGTTTATATGTAATAAATGTGATACACATGTATGTGCAGCTGTATCTCTGTGCATCTCTGAGATACTGTGACCTGTCTCCATCATTATGTCTTCCAGATATGCCGTGAGCAAGGCTCCCAGCCTATATTCACTTGGAGGATGAGGCCCTTATACCTTACCTCCAAGACAACTATGATGTCCTGTTTAGCCATGTGCCACAGCATGCACAGCAGTGGGATGACCTGTGGCAGGAACTTCGCAGGAGGGTTAATGATGTGGGTGGCCATAACCACACATACCAGCAGGTGCGCAGACACTGCATGGACCTAATCAGATGTGCAAAGCAGCATGTGAATGCAATCGCCAGGAAACAAGGTGCAACAGGTGGTGGGCCACCAACCCAGCCCCCACTCACATGTGCCGAGGAGCTACTGGCCAACCTGGGGACATAGTCAGAATAGCATCCACAAACCTTAGCTGCCATTGTGGAGGTGGGTGTCTCTCAACCACCGAGCCTGGAGTTGCCTGGTAAGTCACTACTGCACATATAACTATTATATCCCATATAGTTGCATGTGTCACTGTACAATATGTAATGTAACATCATATGCAAGGCATGTATACACACATGCTGCATACTATAGAATGCTACTCTGTGTATGCACACATGTGCATACTCCATAGTATATCCTATTGTACTAGCAAATGTGTTAACATTCACATTGCACCCTGTAGCTGTCATACAGGCGTGGATAATGATCATACTGCTGTGTCACCCCTATATAGGTACCTCTGGCATTCCGCAGAGACAGCAAGCCATTGCAGGTGAGACAGTTATAAGTATCTGGCATGTTAATGCACAAATCTATTTGCCATGTGGCCAGTTAACACATGTACACATAATGTATGGTCCGGTCACAATATACAGGTCACATCTTTAATCCATACACTGGCTACCCATGTGCAATACTTACAAACTAAGTGAAACACCGACAAGAAACCTCAAACTGACATTGCTAGATGTGTGGACAGCTGTGCATACAATGGTGGAGGTGTTGTTCAATGTAGGAACATGTACTATACATCAGAACTACACATATGGGGTACACAAACAGTACTACACAGTGAGCTGGAGTATGGGCAGCCCACAGGATTCACCATTGTGGATTATGCCCCTGCTATGAGTGCACACATTGTGATGTGCCATCTGACATGTCCATGACATGTAGTGGTCCGGCTGCAACATTGTCTCACTATCCCATAAAACATACCCCACATTCCAAACATACAACCCTTTGTCTGCATAACCCTGTGGACAGTGGAGTATATGACATCTATGGGTGTATGTCATATGGGACAACACAGACATGTGAGATAGATGGCCATCACAACCGTTTGGCCAACACATGTTCACACATGGCCATGGAGGATGGCCAGAGACATGTAGCAACACACAGTAGATGTGATGTGTTTGTGTGTACACCCTGTTGTACATTGGCTACACATGGCCCAACTATAGCCTTTGTTGAATGGTTATATTGCAGATGTGGAACACTGGGCATCCTACAAGCCTGTGTACAGCTTGTGGAGGTGTAACTTCATTCGACCACATAAGATGCATTGAACATCATGACTGTGTCACAGCATGACAGTAGTCACCTGTACAGCATCCACATAAATACACAGACAACCACATCAGGCCACATATACAGTACATTTCCCTTGCTGCTGTTGGACATCACTGTCAGCCATGCACCTCATGTGTGTGGTACACAAATGTCATGTGGGACATGGTGTATTGACAAGTCTGCCATGTGTGGACATGGTTGCCAGGCAGCTAAAATATGTTTGCAGATGTGCAGGGGTGTCATCCATATGTCCTTCGGTGACCTGTGTCACACATTACACATCATGGTTTACTGTGTATACACCTCAGCGATGTGGGTCACAATCCACAGTATATATGTATTGTGTATGCACACAGTCATGGCCATGCATTGTGTGTGTAATCCACACTGTATAGCAATAGAGACGCCTCATGATTCCATGCAATGGCACTGTGTCTGTACTTCACACTGTATAGCAAAATAGATGCCTCATAATACCCTTCAATGGTCATGCACATCTGCTAAAAGTGCATTTTATCTGTAGGGCGGACAGACAACACTGCAATGTGACACCATTACACCACTGTATATATGACAGGACACCATTGTGTCAAACATGTATGCATGTTAATGCACACGTCAGCAGATTACATGTCATACTAAATGTTAATGTCAAGGTCATATGCCACACATCAGCCATGTGTACTGTTAACCTGTGCTGGTCCACATGGTGTAACACAGGGATGCATGCTTACTACCATGATTGTGTGAAATGCATGTCTTCTGCTATGACACATGCTTGCTGTTGTGTGCAACCCAGGGATGTATGATAACTACCACTATTATTGTCTGAGCTGCATGCCGTCTGCTGCATCATATGGATGTTACATGCCTTCTGTCAAATCTCATGCATGGTGTGTGTGTGTGTGTGTGTGTGTGTGTGTGTGTGTGTGTGTGTGTGTGTGTGTGTGTGTGTGTGTGTGTGTATTGTAATGTAGAGTCTTTGTTTGCCTTCACAGGTGATGTAGGTGCGTTACCCTCCTGTGGTCCATCTGATGTTAGTGTCCCCACAGACTCTAGCAGTGATGATGAACATATGCTTGAGGCACAGGCAGGGTTGTCAGGGGCTGAATCTGTGCCATTGGTTGCAATTCCACCTATATTCCCCTCATCCCTGCACACAGATCTCATGCCAACACATACCCCATCACCAGTGGCCATAGAGGAAGGACAGTTAGCATGTGGTAGCTTGGAACAGGAAAGTGTGGTGGCTATGGAAGGTGTGTATTCACACCATGGTGTCAGGCAAATGACTGGAGATGGGCCACACAGGCATGTGGCCAGTGCTGCTCATAGGAGGACCTCTGGCCGACATGCCCCTGCAGGACAGAGCGCAGCAGCTGGTGTCACCAGATGCATGTTTCAGACTGTAATGGCAGCACAGGCATATGCTGAACGGCAAAACAGAGAAGGGCAGAGGCTTCAGAGGGCTGCTATCTGTTCTTTAAATGACAACATCCAGTCATTGGCAAATGCTCAACAGCAGATTGCTGAGGGTTTGGACAGATGATTGGGTGATATGGTTGGAGTCCTTGACCATGGCATGATAATCAGCGAGCATGAGCTGTCTGTGCTGGAACATCTGGTAGGAGTGAGGGGTAGGGCTCATGGACGTAGGCCAGCTACATCACCTGGTGCAGGTCTACGTGAATGCCCACTCCCATAGTGGCGGTAGCAGCAGCAGTGCAGCTGGTGCTGTGCTGTCCACACCAGGACACAGCAGGCCACGTGGACATTGCCATGGATGGTCCCAATGGGGACATGGTTCCAGTGGACATGTGTCATCAGACAGTACCCAATCTGCGCCTCTGCCTGGTAGTGCCCGTGCAACCCCTGGCAGGCACAGGTCACATGGCCGTGGCCGGACACCGTGAGCTGTAAAACCTGCTCTGTACAGTCTGGAGCTGTCAATCATACACCTGTGTAGGCCAGACACATGGCAGAACTGTGTGCACACATACACACACACACCAGAAACATCTGTAGGGCACCGCAACACTCACATTCATAACAACTACACATGGCCAATTAGATCACAGGCCCTAACCCACGCACATGATGTCATTCACTGGTGCAGCCTAGGCCCCTGGCAAACATTATCACCCTGTGCAGATGATGATGCCTGTGCAGCATCCCTGTCATCCACACCATCGGTGCAGGGACATACTCATATGGTCTGATGCACAGGGTGAACAGAATAGGGAGATAAGTATAGATTACAATATTTGTGTACTGTTGACATGCAGCAGGCATACCATGTAGTACAAGTTTAGAATGCATTGTTTTCTGTTCACAGTATGTGTCTTGCTAACAACAGTAACAGCATGTTGGTAATGATGTCCTGTTTCCCTCCTTCAGGTCTAATTGCATGTGCCATTGAGTGCCAGTGTTTGCAGTTTCCCATGTGTAAATGTGGACTACTCACAGGTATGTATGGCAATACCAGCATGCTATTCATAGCTTCAAACTCACTGTTAGAAAGGCTGACATTCCAAAGATGTCTACACATCTACTGATCCAGGAGCATGGGAGCTGTGTACTAAGCTACATTGGCTAGAGATGTGACATCCATACTGGGTGACATCACAGGTACAGTTACATGGGGTGGGGAGTTTACATAGCGGTCTAGCTAATGACAAGGGTAGAGGCCAGTTGATAGCTTGAGGCCTCACTGTGTAGCAGTAATACACATTCACATTACAGGATGAGAATACACAACTACACACACACACACACACACACACACACACACACACACACACACACACACACACACACACACACACACACACACACACAGGTATTCGCACACATGTATTCAGACACACAGTAACACACCCACACTCACGGGGTCAACGACACTGTAACACACACACACACACACACACACACACACACACACACACACACACACACACACACACACTTGATAGTGTTGAGGTGAGGACCCCTGCCTATGTGGTAATCACCATTACAGTACTGTGCACCCACATGATGCAACACAGAGAATAAACATGTACAGGTAGTCAGTAATGCCTAAGATCGATGGCATCAACAGGGTAGTAGATTGCATCACCTGGAGGGGTTAGGGGTCCTATCTGTTCACTATATTAACATACATCCTCACTCCATGGACCAGACAGCCATACATACATACACACACACACTGTGGAGTCCACAATTGAATGCACCTATGTCATGCACATACAGATAGCTCACATGTGTGTGATACAATCCCCACCCCTGCCTATGTCTTGCTTTCTACACTGCAGTATGTACAGATCTCTATAACAGTGCACAGGGGTGTGAGTAACAATTGGGATGTATTCCCCACTATATGTGGTATATATGGACACACAAGCAAACACACATGGCAGTACTGTGAATCAAACACCTGCTATCTTATGATACATATGACAGACATGCAGCAGTATTGCCTGCATTACAATGTGTACTGATGCTACCTTTGGTAATTGTGCTGATATATGCACACAGGAGGTCTTAAGAGTTACAGGTGTCAAGTGATTTACAATCAGTGACACCCTGACCACTGTTTATTTTGTATGTCTTCCTCTTCAATTAACAGAAATATAGCTTAGTGTTTGCACATGTTATGGTAGGATGGCTTGTGACACACCTGTGAGCTGTCTTCAGCAAACATCCATCTGCAAAGATGGCCCACCACTTTATGTCCACACATCCGTCCATACCTGATGTACATCTTACCGTACTGTCAGTATTTTACCATATACAGTTGGCAATGATGGGGCTGCATTGCAACTGCATGTTATAGTAAGACACAGATCACCTGCAAACATCAGCTACTGCACATGCATTTTAGCTGAACACACACCACTACATGTACATGTGTGTAGGTCCTACATTCCTGTCATTTAGCCATGTTTGTAGGCATTGCAATTGGTGGACATGTACAATGACATACATGGCACATGGACTGTTGTATGATATGATAGTTGTCATGGGTAACCAGTACAGAGGGAATGTTAACTCAGTCAACATTGATATCACACCTTATGTACTGTTAGCATTCAACAGCCATGGACCTACCTTCCATGTGCATGTGTGTAATTGCTGTAGCCACCTGTCTGCACAAAGGACAGCAATAGCTATGCTATGTACATATGTGTTGTGTGTGTGTGTGTGGCATGTACATATCCATGGCAGGTACATGTATGTCATATCCAAACATGAGGGTGTTTACTGGTGTACAGCAACAGTCATCTGTTACAGCTGTGTATGATCCAGGGTCTCTATTATGTGTACAGCCGACCTGGTTATGAACAGTGGTATCATTGCATTGCATAACACATGATGCCACTGTGTCAGTACATGGGTAGTCTGCACAGTTGCTGTAGAGCTATGTACAGTCCACTGGTCATGGGTCACATGGTGTTGTACTAATATATGTTCTACCACATGTATGGATGTGTGTTGCTGGTCCAAGGACATGGTGATGTCTGAGGGCTACATCCTAGAATGCGGCTTTTGACACTGTGATCTGCACCTGACACATCTGTGATGCCTTTTGAGGGTGTACTGGTCAGTACATGTGAGTGGCCTTCATGTATGTGGGGACACCACCACCTGGAGCGGTCCGTAACGGTGTTATAGCCCACATGTCTGTATCCGAGGTATATGGTGGTAGTGCTATTGTGCACAACTGAGCCTTCAGCCAGGTGTTCCTCACTGCACAGATGTCAGTATTCCCCATTGTTGGATCTACATTGGGCAGCTGTGATTACGAATGTTACACATCTAGCACTGTTTAGCATACACATACAATGCAGTTGTCCTCTAGGTGTCAGGGTGTTAACCTGGTCTCAGGACATTCATCTATGAATGGCACTATATGGGTGAAGTAGCCACTCCTGGCAGGACATCACCACAGGTGGTATTAGTGTGCCAGGTTTAGATTGGTACATCTAAGGTGACGGACAGCAGCAGATGTTGTGTAGAAGACTGGTATCAGATATATGTAGTGCAGCGTTCATGTTAACAATGACAACTATCAACACCACTGTGCCCTTCCATGTTTAGAATCAGAGTGCATACAAGACAGCCCTTTGCTATTAAGTGTGTGCGCATGGCCAGTATGATGTTGTGTAGATGGACACATAGTGCATTCCAAATGGCCGTGTGCTACTAAGTGTGTGAGCATGCCCAGTTACGTGCCTCTATGTGTATGGGCATGACCATTGTAACCCTGTATAGCGATAGTTGTCATCCAGGCAACAGATGGCCATACACCACTTCAGGATGGATTCCTACATTGAACACACTGGTTCACAGGTATGTACATTGTAACTGCCAGCATCCATGTCGATGTCCGCATTCCTAGAAGGTCATATTGACAGTCTTGAAAGGTGTAGTGTCTGTGGCGCGGCTCGTATCTATGTAGCATTGTAATAGTGGTCCATAGATAGGCAGTTGTCCTGATCACACCACTGGCGTGTGTTTGTCTCCGTCTGCCTGGGGACAGTAATATGCTTTTAGACTGCTCACACTCCATACAATCCTTATGTCTTTTCCATTGTTGATGATATCACCCACCTAGAAGTACACCTCTGGGAGTGCTGTGTCCCGGTAATCTCGATAGCGCGTTCTGTAACTGCGTAATGCTGTAGTGTGATAAGGTAGTGCGGTCTGTGTTCTAATCCCAGCCATGCAAACTGTATGTGTGCATGTGTCCATCTGCCTGGGGACAGTTATATGCTTTTAGACTGCTCACACACCATACAATCCCTATCGGTGTCTTTTCCATTGCTGATGATGTCACCCACCTAGAAGTATGCCTCTGGGACTGCTATGTCCCAGTAATCTTGGTAGTGTATTCTGTAACTGCTTAATGCTATAGTGTGATAAGGTAATTCAACCTGTGTTCTAATCCCAGCCATACCAACTGTGTGTGTGTGTCTTTCTGCCTGGGGACAGTCACATGCTTTTAGACTGCTCACACTCCATACAATCCCTATCAGAGTCTTTTCCATTGCTGATGATGTCACCCACCTAGAAGTAGGGCTCTGGGAGTGCTGTATCCCAGTAATGTTGGTAGCACATTCTGTAACTGCGTAATGCTGTAGTGTGATACAGTAGTTCGGTCTGTGTTCTAATCCCAGCCATGCCACCTGTGTGTGTATCCATCTGTCTGGGGACAGTCACACTCCATACAATCCCTATCAGCGTCTTTTCCATTGCTGATGATGTCACCCACCTAGACGTATGCCTCTAGGAGTGCTGTGCCCCAGTAATCTCAGTAGCGCATTCTGTAACTGCGTAATGCTGTAATGTGATAAAATAGACAGGTAGGTGCTCTATTCCAAGGCATGACAGGTGTGTGTGTTTGGCAGTCATATCCTACGTGTTGGTATCTGTGAGTGGCTAGCTCCAGGATGTGTTGAGGAGCGTGTTTTGTTGTTTTCCTATAGAGTGTCCATAAATGTCACAATTGCCGAAGAGACTGGGTTGGCAAGACATACACATACATTCGCCAATAGGTCTGGTGAGTAATACCAGCAGCCCTAATCTTACCCTTAATACAGTCTGAACCCATGTGACGCACAGAAACACACTTGCCTTGATAGTAACACTAGTACATAATGCAGGAGGCGCATGTGGTTACCTTTTCATTCTTCTCTAATGCTTAGGTGTCATGTAGTTCGCTGTTGTGATATATATTCTATATCTACGTATGTGTGTGTATATGTATATGTGTGTGTATATATAGATTCTGACCATGTTCATTCATTTAGATATATATATATATATATATATATATATATATATATATATATTTATATGTCTGTACATACACATACATATACACCTACATACCTATTTACATTTCCCATACAGTTGAATGTCTGCCGCGCATCCCCGCTGCCTTTACCTCCTTATATCCGAAGGACATTATTCTGGCCATCACATAAAATTAGCAGCCCTTGCATGGCTTGGACCCAGAAACAGATACACATTAGTCACTGGTTTGACCACTACACCATCTGTGGTACATTCCGCATGGATGGCAGTTAGGATATATGACTTCACTACAGGTATTCAACAGTACTGGCAACAAATGTGACAGTTGTTTGGTGTACATATGTGTACAGACCTCTCAACCACTCAGGGACTAATTTCAACAGTGACAGGGACAAGGCAAGGACAAATCAGTGACAATCATGGACATTTTTACAATATTAGTACTATTAACTTGAAACGTGTTGGCAGATTCAGAGCATATGTATTAATACTTATTTTCTGAAGTTAAAAATGTCTATTACTCTTAATTATTGTCATTATTCATTCAGTGTCATTCAACACCTTTCCTCCGAAGGTCACTGGTTTTAGGGGGGATTAAGAGGCTGGCCAGTTATTGTGCGAATGCTCTGACCATTGGTAGGGTTGCCACATTTTCATATGGCCAGGATGGGATATATTTGAGACACACCAGATTTTTCAGGCCAATACATACCCAGGGTCAGTACAGGGTTTAGAACTTTACTTATTTTCCTAGATGAGAGCTTATTCTTGTAGCAGTTTAGTTGCTTATTCTGTTTCTTGTAAGATTTACGTATTTTACATACAGAAATAACTGTTTTAGGCAACTGTTACATGAAATATGGTACATAGCTATTTCCTACAATCACAGGACATTTGCCATTGTAACATTCTTGGTCAGGGCACACCTACCCAAACAGGGACTGTCCCTCACAAAGTGGGACAGGAGGTACCCTGCTTACGTCAGTGCCTTAATCACCCTATATCCAACTGCCACTATGCGAATGTGTAAAGTATATTTTCTCGATAATTCATGTGGGGAGCCGTGCATCACGGTCAGGTGTTTAATCCCGGGTAGTAGGTTCTGCATGACCGGCTGGAGTCTGAGCAGTCTCGTGAACCACTACTGCACATACAACTTGTGTCCAGATGTCTACAGGACTGGACATCATGTCATAATGCCAAGTCTGATGTTTACACAGGATACTTATCCCATGAGGGATATCCAAAAATTGAGCAAGACAATAACCTTCTATTTTTTTGGATTTACGAAAATGTGATAGGGTTTTACATGCAAGGGATACATAGCTTGCAATCCTGACACTGCCTAGGGTGAGACTGCCTACTAGATATGAGTAGTGGTCACTATGTGCAGATATGGCTGCGCCAAGCTAGCAGCCCGAGTATGGCTGGATTTGGTGGACGTTCAGGAATGGGGGGGTTGTGTGCTGTAGAGGGGATGATGGGTATTCAATTACGCATCCAGGTGTGTTGTAGTTGGATGGCTCAGTTCCGTCCAGACCATTATGTGGGTATGTGCCGTTGACTTTTCTGTACATGTGTATCGCACATTTTAATATTCATGTGTTTGTGTGATTGTGTTCTACAGTATGGCCTGTCAGGTTGTATTGCAGATGTGTATGTTTGTTCTTTGTGTTTCTTTCTGATTCACCCATTGCTCCCTCATACACCTCCAGTTCACCTATTGTGCATCCAACACAGTCTCCCCTTTGCGGATTATTACATTACCCATTTCCCCCACACCCATATTCCACACACTTCATCCATCCCTTCTCTGGTTGATGGCCCATGGCACGGTCAAGGGAACACATTGCATACACTACATATCTCTGGTACCTGTATGGTTGTGAGGACTACCCTATCAATTTTCACCTTCCACATGCTGTACATCACGCACATAGGTACACGCAAATACTTATCTTTCATGACATGGTAGGTAGACCCGGGTAATATCCGTTCATCTTTGACCCATCCTGACAAGGATGCCTTGGACCACAAATGGGCAGATTTTGGCCAAATGCTCTGACCATTGGTAGGGTTGCCACCTTTTCATATGGCCAGGATGGGATATATTCAGGACACACATCAGATTTTACAGGCCAACACATACCCATGGTCAGTACAATGGATAGTACTTTTGTTTTATGCATAAATGTAAGCTTATTGTTGTAGCAGTTTAGATGCTTCTTCTGTTTCGTTTACTTGCTTATTCTATTTCTTGTAACATGTACGTATGTTACATATGGAAATAACTATTGTATGTGACTATTACATGAGATGTGGGACATAATTATGTCATACGGTCGCAGGATATTTTTCATTTATAATGGTTTTGGTATGGACACAACTGCCCAGATGGGGACTGTCCCTCACAATGTGGGACAAGTGGTAACCCTGACCACTGGGCTAGACTTAGCTATTGGCGGAGAGCTAACATGATGTGTTTCGCTTCGACGTGGTCTAACTATCAACATTGCATTAGAATACGGGCAAGGGGTTTTAAATGTCATTTGTTCGAGGGATGGGGACTCAATATTCGGCTACATGCATTTGTGTTTGCTTCTTATTTTTGTGTTCGCAAGAACTGTCTTGCATGCTTTGCAAACGTTTCAGTATCCACGGACACTGGAAGATGTAATTACTATTGGAGGCAGGCTGTAATATTCAGCATTTTAGGTTGCACATAAACAGCCGACATGTCCACGCCTCCGTGCAGCACTTCGACATGCCCCATGCACTCGTGCACATTTCCTATGCACGTGGATGTGGCGGCAGCGCACCTTCAATAATATGCATATGGCGCTACTGCACCATCTCTATGCCGCACGGTCGGCACAAGCCTAACGCTGTCCTTGCGCCGAGCTTCATGAATCCCGGGGATAGTGTGAGGCAAAATCAAGAAATAACAATTGAAGAAAATTTATATAAAGATATTGAGTATAATAGGAAACCATTTTAAAGATACATAAGATTTGGTGGAATTAAAAACATACAAACTGATAAACTGTGTGTGTAGATTCTAAAATTTATTCTCAGACACAATAGATTATAGATATATTTACAAAATCGTATGCAAAGCAGTTTGGCTCCACAGAGGGAGTGATAAATTGTCCTAGTGATATCTAGGTAACCTCAGATACTGAAATCAAATTAGACTATATTTTAAAGCAGCTATGCAAACTGGATCCAAACAAAGCACAGGTAGGAGATAGAATTCATAATAATGACCTGAGAGCACTTTAGAATTAACTTACAGTGCCATTATATTTGTTATTAGCTAGGTCATATAAATATAGAGAGATTCCTCATAATTGGAGATATGTGCTTGTTAAGCCTGTCTTCAAGGGAAAGGGAGGTAGAACAAACCCAAAGTCATACAGACTTTTATGTTGTGGGAAAATAATAGAGACACATATATTGGACAAATTATTGTCAGAAATGGAAAGGTTGGGACTTTAAACCTTATATCAATATCCATATATTGAGAATAGATCTACTACCGTCTGTAACATGACGTTCTATAACAATATAATACCAGCTCTGAATAAAACAGTGTGCTATGATATAATTTATATAGGTTAATCTTCAGCATTTGACAGGGTCATACACAAAATACTGATCAATAAATTAGCTCAACTAGATATTGATGTACTCTTGATAAGATGGATAGCTGCATGACTTACAAATAGGACATGGCAAGTATTATACAGCAAATGTTCAGGCGAAATTCAAGGTTATAGTCAGGGTAGTCCACAGGGCTCTATCCTAAGCCCATACTTGTTTAGTCTGTATCTTTCAGATCTATTTTTTTCACCTGAGATGTTATATAGTCTGTATGCAAATGACTTGAAAATGGGTACACTGATTACACGTGTTACAGATGGGACATATCTGCAAAATAACTTGACTAAATTGACCATTTTGGTACAGGAGAACCTGCCACCTTTCTTCCTAAAACCTGCTGTTGACTCCATAGCATATCCTGTCTCCATCCTCATAAACCCCTCAATTAGTGAATCCACTGTTCCTGCACTCTCCAAAAAGTTCCACACTATACCAATCCACAAAGGTGGAAATTCTATTGAGGTCTCTAATTATTGCCCAATTGCCATACTCTCTCCCCTCTCCAACATTCTTGATCACTGTGTTTATAAACAAATCTCAGCTTATCTTACTCATGAAAACTTAAGTATCCCTACTCAACATGGCTTCTGCCCCCACCACATTACCACTACTGCACTTATTTCCTTTACTAACTCCATCTCCCTAGCTAGAGGCAATGCTAAACTAGTGTCCTGCATCCTTTTAGATCTGTTCAAAGCCTTTGACACTGTCTCTCACCCCATCTTCCTCTCCAAACTCTCTCAACTCAACCTCTCCTCTGCAAATATCTCCTGGTTCAATAGCTACCTCACAGACAGACTGCAATCTGTAAAATGGCTCTCTGCTCTTTCTCCTTTTCTCCCCATCAAAATGGGCATCCCTCAAGGCTCTATTTTAGGCCCCCTTCTTTTTAACATTTTTACTAACCCACTTCACACATCCTGTCCTCAGTCTTACCTTATACAGTACACAGATGACTCCACCATCATTTCTATTGCTGACAGTCCCACTGACCTACTAACCCTGACACAAACATCTTTTAACCTCACTGAAACATGGCTTACTAACAACCAACTCATACTAAACCCTAAAAAGACAAAACTTCTTCTCTTCCTCCCAAAATCCCTTTACCATCTTAAATCTTCATTCACCATCTCTTCCCTCAACAACACTATAATCATAGCTGAATCACACACTAAACTGCCTGGAGTAATAGTGGATTAGCAACCAAAATTTGACCTTCATGTACTTAAATGCATCAAGAAAACTGACCAAAAGCTTGGTTTACTCTATAGAAACAAAAAGTTTCTCACACCCAACTCCTGGATCTCACTAGCCCAAGCTTACCTTCTCCCCAACCTCTTTTACACCTATCAAATTTTAACCAACTTACAGTCTTCACTACTTTCCAAACTTGAACCACCTACAACAAAGTTGCTAGATTTACAGACAATCTGCCCACAAGATCACACCACTGTTATGCTCTCCAGACACTCAGTTGGCTAGAGTTTCCTAACCAACTCTTATTAACCCAACTTCTCATTATCCATACTATTTTGAATAAGCCCTCCTCTTGCCCTAGCCATTTCCTCACTTGTCTCCATCTATAAGCCCCCTCAATCCCTCAGAAGCTCTGACTAATGTCTCTTACAAATTCACAAACCTAAAAAATCTATTGGACAGAATCTCTACAGCTACTTCCCTGCCCTTCCATGGAACAAGCTCCCCATGGACCTTAGAAACATTTCCTACATCCACAAATTCAAGAAAACTCTCAAAAGGTGCCTTAATAGCACATGGATTTGCATCTGTAATCATTCCACATGAACCCACCCCTTTATCTATCACTATCCTCTCTCTTCCTCCCTTCCCTTCTACCATAACTCACTTAACTGCCCTATATTGTACAATTACCCTCTGAAGATAAACCTATATGTTATGTAAATCCATTCAAATGTTTTATTGTATATTTCTTTGCTATGTTTTTTTTCTTCAGTGTTATAATGCCTCTTACTATATTGTACTATGGAGCTTTATCTACATTTGCTTAACTGTTTTATTGTAAATGTTTGACTGTATTCATCTTCAGTTTTGTAAATTTTCTTGCTTACTTGCACTGTGGAGCTTATCTCTCAGGGCCTCCACTCAAAACACTAAAAAAGGGCTTTTACTCAGATGGACTATCCCAGTTAACAAATGTCAAATAAATAAATGCTGATAAATACAACAAAAACTAAGCATATCAGATCTGGGAGACATAAACTGAAAGGTGAAAACAATACAGCACACAGTAATTGAAACTGCGGATTCATTTAAGGACCTGGATGTATGGGGAAGATCCAGCTTTGAGTTTTTCTTATCATATCGACCAGTTGGTTAATGATAGTTATAGAACTATAGGTTGTATAAAAAGATTTATAAAGTCTAGGAATCAGAAATGATGAAGTTATTTGTGTTGGTTATATTATCCCAAACATGAGTATGAAATAACAATATGGATACCTTATGAGAAAACAAGCATAAGTAAGCTGGAAAGAGTACAGCAAAATATACTAGGAGGCTTCATGGTTGTGAAAATTTAAGTTATTATGAAAGACTAAAATATCTGAACTTGTACAGTGTCTCATACAGATATATAAGAGGAGACCTTATTCAGGTATATAGGGCATTTAGTGACAACTACCTCTGAGAATGTTTAAAGTTATCAAAAAGTAGTACAGAATCATCAGACAATCTATGCAGAAAATTCTATAGGAATGAGAAGTGTACTAACTGGTTCTCTGAGAGAGTAGCTGATGTATGGAACAGACTACCAAATTACATTAAAGCAAGTACTAGTTTAGATATTTTTAAGAACAGTCTAGACACTTATTATGGGAATAACTGTTTTGGCATATCAACAGGCAAGAAGGGCATTATTGCCCGTGTTTGAAATATTTGTTTGCACTTATGTCTGTTTAGAGTTAACTGCTGAGGGGAGCTGTCTTCAGAAAGTAACTAACTTTCTTTTTGTTTTGTCATTTTTAGACCATTACTATCAGACTTTGTAGGACTGGTGTGCATTTGCAGGATTACTGCAATTTATGTGAAGCATCATTGAATATTTTACTGTGTGACTACTGTTTCCATGGAGCAAAGCTGAAATACTAATTATAACTTACTTTGAAAACCCACACCATTTTATCACAGGTTTGGGAGTGGCTTTTAATGACTGATAGCAAGATAGTAATGCCCATATGCAGCAAGATATATATATATATATATATATATATATATATATATATATATATATATATATATATATACACACACACAAAGTCAACTATTACTAATACCTTTTTAAAGGCCGTGCAGCCCTGTAGCAGGGGGATGCAGAGAGCACAGCAGCCCTAGGTGGATGCTATACCTCTATACCTCCTGGCTTTATATAAAAGTAATGGAAGGTGTGAATGACTAATGGGCAAAGATAGGGTTTGCTAGTGTACTCCCTGTGGGGTGTTTAAAGCAAGTTTTCCCAAATACAATACATGGCTGTCATTTTAACTATAATTGCTGGGGACAGGAGTCTGTCTTTAGAAAGTCACTGACCCTCTTGTTTTCACAATTTAAACAATCACTACCTAGTTTTGCAAGATTAGTGTGCATTTGCAAATTAACATTTTTTATCACAAACGTCTAAAGTGCATACAGAAGTAGTTATAACTATTTAGAAGGGTGTGGAGCTTGAAAATAACCTATGTGTTGTTCTTAGTTCAGTTTAAACAGTTGCTATTTGGTTTTCAGGACTGGTATGCATTTGCGTGAAGTAAGATGAGCTACTGAACTGGACATCTGAGATACGCACAGGCAAAGTAACTTTAACTGTTAATGCTGTCTGTAGTGGAAAATTACTTGCTGCATGCTGTGGTTTGCTCATGATTCTAGCATTTCAGGACTAATGTGAAATGTATGAACTATACTACATGAACTACAACTTGAAACAGCTTTAATGTATGGCAACTGTTTGTATGAACTACACTGCATGGCCATCCTCTTCTATAACAATCAGATGGTTGAATTGTACACAGAAGTGACTATAACTGGCTTTTTGGTGTGGGGGCTGTCTGGATGAAAGTCACTGTCCTTTTTGGGATTTGCTCAGTTTAAGTCCAAATTCAAAACAATATGGCATATAATGCATCCCAGAACATTCAGTTCTTCACAGCTTCTGGGAACTTGTGGCCCCCATATACCAAAGCTTTATGAGTTGATTTGATATAGCCTTAGTAGTAACCTCAACCCTGAGCCCTGTCTGGTGTAAAACAAGCCCTACTCAGAAGTGTACACAAAAGGTCACTGTAGCTTATGTTGAGAGCTGGGAGTGACGTCATTATTTCCTTAACTTTACTCACAAACATTATTGGTCACTCTTCTTGTTTTGGGCTGGGGACAGTGTGGCCATTATTTATTTGACTTTCTTCATAAATGTCAGATGGATGCATAGAGGGTCACTAAACTTGTACAGGAACAGTGTACTGTCTAAAAGTAACATTGGAAACATTACTGTAATTATTAATTCTTTTTAATTTTTCTCACAAGCAAATATCAGATGCATAAGCGTGGCTATTTTTTGAGGGTGGGTAAATAAGCATTCTGTTTGGAGTGAGAAGACATACAATATATACATATTACAGCAGTATCTTAAAACATATGATTTTGGCCATTTGTCCCTTTGTTTTTGTCTAATTTAACACTATATGGGGATACACAGAATGTTACTACTTTTTAAGGTGGTGTAAGGAGGCAAGTACTATTTCCAAATATGATTTATTTATCACCACTTGCATTTGTCTTCTATGTTTATTATGCACAGTTATTTTGTTAACTTTGAGCATTAAGCCTCTGATACAACTCATCCCTTCCTTAAAATAAAAAGTATGATTGCATATCTTTACTATGGATGATGTTTGTTTAGGCCATTGTTGAATCAAAAGATTGAGAAAAGCTCTAAAATGCACCTCAGAGCATCTACAACTGCATGATTTGTGAGTGCCTAGTAACCCAAAAACCTCCAGCTTAATTTAGCTATTAGTGTATTCTTGTCAGGTAGGGTATATTAAAGTGATTCAAGGAAAACCGAAGTTAAAGAGCAAGACTGAATTTCTTCCCTTAATCACAATTTATGTTCAGGCTATAAGTGGATGAAAAGGTTGTTTTAAAAAACTGTAAAATGCAGCTCAATCCATCTAAAACCATGATTTCTGAAACATTTCAGCCCCCAGACCCCTAGCATAATGCAGGTTTTTCCTACACAGTTATCATAGAGCAGTCTTGCCTACTTAAAATGCATTGAATGAATGAATACAGGAAAAAATGAAGAGTAAGGAAAACCTGTGGGACAAAGTAAGAAAAGTAATACGGATGATGTGGATACATTAGCATGAGGAGCAATGGATAATATATGTCTGTGCGGGGGGTAAGGCATGTGGAGGGGCACCAAAGAGCCCTTTTACCTAGGATGCCAGTTGACTTAAGGCTGGCCCTGCATATATTCCGTAAGTATCTTGAGCAGGACCTTCTTCATTTCTATACAGAATCAAAAAATATCCTGTACAAATCTCTCTGCATTCAAAATACCTATTGGGTGTTGTTACTATTCAGCTCATGATAGTGCCCCAAGGGGAATAGCAACTGCCCCCAAAACTGTGTTGGTAACCTGGCATGTATTATTTAAACAGCTGTTTTCACAAGGGACCATCTCTTTCTCATACGATGGAGTAGCTACTGTTGGCACTATAGCAATCCACTGGCCTGCCGAGAATAAGTCAAAGCATTTACTTTGTTTCTTGATTGATCACTTTAAAGTTTACACTTAAAGCTGTAACGGTTTTATTTACCATGTGAGAAGGGTGTTGCACAATTATGTTTGGGGGATTTTAAAATATTTCCAACTTTGCAGAGCAGAGATAGTTTCTAAATATTCCATGGTTCTTCCCATAATGTCTATCCTATTATCCCATTCTACCCTTTGTAATAGATTTATCTTTAACTTATGGTTATATAATCTACAGAGAGGTATTATTTATATCTTGTTCTTTACAATCTACCTAGAGCTCTTAGCCCTGTAAATATGTGAGTAGTTTGTATCTTGTAGTTTCCTATGCTACTTCAATGTTCATATACTAAGTAATGACATATAGTGCTCTGTGTGTCTAGTACTCACATTGTGTGCTTATGTTTAGGACTCTGCTGTTATGTCTGTTATGTTGTAACTGACATTATATACAAATCTATAAGTTCTAGAATGTCTGGTCAAGTTGTATTCAGCTGAAGCTTTAGCCTCATAAAATCAACCAGTCAAAACATGATTTTTAGGGCAGTTAGCCTTCTGCACCCCATAAGGGCTTCACTCCTAATACATATTTATATTTACTAATGTCATATTTGCACAACTGCAGAGAAGATTAAAAAGTCCAAAAACTGTGTCTCAGTACCACCACATTAATGGACACTGTGCTAGCAGTGATTCTCAACAGATAAACATTGCCTATCTTTAGAAAAGGGTAGGAGCAAACTACATAGTAAAATGGGAATTGTGGGAACTACACATACAGGGGAGAAATGAGGTTTAAAAGAAGGCAGAACTTAAATGAGCTATGTAATGTTTGACTGAAGATGACTGGGTAGATTATAAGAGATGTATAGTGTCTGCAACTGAATGTGTGTCAGTATGGTTTGTGATGTAAAATGCTTGCAACTAGGCTTGTGTCAGTGTGGTTTGTTTTCATTTATATAAAAAAAATAATAATCTTCATGGTATCCCTGAAGTCTCAAAACAACCCACTAAACAAGTTTAGTGGGTCCAAAAACAAAATAGTGTAAGAAACTTCTTTGTGGAAGGTTTTCAGTCTATATATCTCTAGTTAATCATTGTATATTAATCAGATCAGACAAAAGTAGTAGAAGTAGCGAACTTAAACTTGTCTTAAGTAAAAAAAAATATATATGTATATATATATATATATATATATATATATATATATATATATATATATATATATAATTGTACAGAATTATCCAGGCAAGGCAGGCAGTCTGTTTCCAGTCGAAAATCCTTTATTAAGTACACAGACAAGCGATCCAAGTAAAACAAAAATAAAGTAATAGTTTCCTCACAAGATTCCTAAATATATATATAGTTTTTATCAGGCAAGAGAGTGGTTTATTGTGCTGTAAAACAATGTGTTATTGGTACACATGTTAAATTCACATCCCTTCCCCAATCAGTGTGACATTTGAGCTGGTCCTGCACTACTTAGTAGCTGTCATAATAATATAATTATGTACTTTAAATAAAATTTATAATGTGGTACCTCTTATTTAACCAGATTATTAAGTATGTCTGTGATTTTATTCAAGACAATATACTACATGGCTGGAAATATATCATCCTTAGCTCATTTGGCAATCAAAAAATATATATAAATATATACATATACACTTTGCATGTAAAAAGTCAGCTGTAAAAATCATATTTTATTTTCATAACCTATTGTTAACAGATCGCTTTCATCCTTCTAGACTTCTTCAGGTCTGTGTACAAAAACCCTAAAAACTATCTATAAAAAATATATATAATTCTATAATTAGTTAATATTGTTATTACGCATCATTTTGAATAAAGTGGAAAAAAGAGAACCAGAAAAAGAAAAAATAATAAGAAAAAATGTATGATGATGGAAACAAAATATACACTTAAATTACAACTGACTTAAAATGGTATTTAAAACCAAATGGTAGAATAAAATAAAATTAGTCATGTAAACAATGTGGCAATTTTCTAAGTTCCAGTGCACTTTTAATTGAACAGTAGTAGTTTATTCCAGGCTTCCTAAAATAGTTCAACTTTAATTGCCATGAGTTCATGTTTCTCCAGAATATTTGGGGTGTCTCCTTCAAGATCACTCATGTCTATGCAATCCAGGATCTGGAACTTAAAACCTGTGTGTCTTTTATGAAGAGAAAGGTGTTTGGCTAGTGCATTATTTTTACATCCAGAGCGGATTTCTGACAGATGACATGAAATCCTACGCTTGAGTTTATTTATAGTCTTGCCCACATAGAATGCACTACAAAAGTAATTTACAGGGCACAGTGCAATGAATGTGATGCATTCTATGTGGGCTAGAGTTTTTTTATTTAAGCGTTATTACACTCCCACTGTGTTTTGTAATTTCTTTAGTATGATAGCTCAAATCCAGAGCTATGTAATTCTTTAACATGTGTTAAATTGTTTTTTTTTTCTGTTATTAATATTTGTGTAGCATGCACTTTAATGCACACATGGTGAAATGGATAAATATTTAAAAAGTTAATGTCAGTTGCCTTAGGAGGCGCTATCACACTTAATGGCATTATGCAATAGTTAGCACATTGGATAATAATACCAGCATAAATTATACCGGTGAACTAGTTGTGTGTAGCACACCTTGTAAAGATATTGAGGCACATAAGATGGTAGACTGTGGTTCGAGTCCCACATAATGCTTTTATTGATAAACAATCATAAACATTCTTTGCAAAAATTATATATATTAGCTTTTGCCTATAATATTTGCATGTTGCTCACCTATGTGCAAACAGGGTTCACTGCTGCAGACAAAAAAGATACATTGTTATTTGCAAAAAAGAAACATTGTTACTTGTTTCACTTTCTTTCATGCAAACACATTAAGCAGTGTTGCATGCAGTTCAGCACTCTGGACAGTACTGTGTGCAAAAATGCACCCACTGCTTACCTTTCCCTCTGGTACCAGGTTTAAGTTCATAGCCAAAACATAGCTGAGTCATGGCTCTAAGTCAGCACCCTCCAATTTTTTATAAATGGTGTTCCATTGTAATTTATATCAAAAATAACAATATAAAGATTATACATAGCAATAATTATGTATAGCAGGTTGATTGAACTTACACATGATATCATATGAATTATATGTGTAACTGGGGCTATCATGATAATTATAGTTCTGTAATTAGTTCTTTTCTCCCAGGGGATGGAATTCATATTTTACTGATAGTCTTCTACACAATTCACGTAACACAGGTATAGCTGTAAAGCAGAATGTATTGTGTGATCTGACCCAGAATTCAGAAATCTACTCTGAAAGTTATACAAATATATGCATTTCCAGTATATTGTCACAAATTACTGCTGTATCACATCTGAGAATGCATAAACCAGGATCCTGTCAGGTCACACCCATACATTGTTAAATAAAGTGCAGCACCACTCACTCTTTAATGTGTATATAATATTAATGACCATATTTGACAGTTATTCTGTGGCAATGAGAAAAAAACACCTATGTGGAAGTGTACGTATTTTCTATTTTACACAGGTTTGAATCCCACATTGTACAAATTATTTTTATCTGTGTGTAAGGCCCCACAAAATATGTGTCAAGTCATAAAATTGATTCCCCCAAATCATGTCTTAAAAGGCAAGTCATTTAACATATCAGCATTGACCACTGGACAAACTTTTATCAGGTATTGAAAGAGACAAGCCATAAATTAATGCCAAATCTCACATTATCTTTCCTACTCCATAAACTAACTTCTTTCTGTTTGGAAATATCGCTCTCTGCTTAACATTGTGCAAATGCGGTTGGCATGGTTGTCCAAGTTTGTGCACTGGCTGTAAAACACGATATCAAGAATTGATAAGAAAACACTTTAACTGTTGTCAGATGACCTGTGCAGACATGTCAGGAGCTGGGAAGGATGGTGCCCAATTCAGGGCTCAAACATGGGGTGTGAAGGAGACAAGACTTTTCATTGCACTCCTCATAAAATTGTACAGCCATAGGCTGCTGCAGGGGGACTATACCTTGTCTCAGTATAAGTCTGAGGCTTGGAACAGTCTAGCCAAGGCTGTCTCCACAGAGACTAACATATCACTAACTGGGGAGCAATGCAGGCATCATTATAATGACCTGAAATGACACAAGCAGGCACAACTCAAACAGTGGCCAGATGAGTTTAGGACTGCTGACATCCCACAGTTGTGAAAGTATACAGATAATACAACATTAACTAATATAGAAAGCTGCAGATAGCCAAGACTGGTATGAATAATGCTTTTGTGTCAGTTTTTCCCTCCTTCTTTATTTTTCAGCTGCTCAGGAGATTTCAGTGAATAGAGAGATGGATGCTGAATGATAAGAAAGACTCAAAGAAGCAAGGGGTATGTATTCAGCACAAATGAACATGATTTTATTAAAATAATTGCTTTTCCATACATTACAAGCAAGTAAAGCATGCATATCTTAACTGTAAAAGCAAACATGCATGCTTTATTCTGTAGGTCAAGGTAATTATAGGAGACAAGTACAATAGAGTGTTCAGATTTGGTGGGTTCAATTCCCACAAATAACAAATGCATTCTAATTACAAAAATATCATTATTTAATATTCATTTCATCAAAAGTTGCATAAATGCCATGTTCTTACCTTAATCTGTATTATCTTTAGAATCATAGATGTAATATATGCATATTGCAAGCATTATTTGTTACAATTCACAATCCTATTTTTGATTTTGGAAGAGCTATAGCTAATATAATAGTAAAAGTATGTTTAATTGTAATGGTTCTAATCATTTTTTTTCTCTCACCTCACCATTATCTCTCTTTTTTTAATGTGTTCATGCCACCCTTTATCTCTCTTTTTTATATGTGTGATCACACTGTTCTGATGTTATGCTTTTCTGCCAATAAACAAAATGATTTTCAGCATGAGGAACTAGGCAAACCACTGCAGCTCATCCTGCCAACCCTCCACTGGCTTGGCACCAACACCCAGCACATCTGGGACACAACCTGGCAGTACTACCTCTGCAGCCCTTGCACTACCTGGTCCATCAACATGAAGTGGCATTGTCCCAGCAACTGGTGAATTGGTATCCTCCAGGAGTATTGGTAGTGATGGGAATTACGTCACCCACCAGGAGCTGCCAGGGATGCTGTGTGAAGTCTTAGAAAGTAGCATTGCTGCATGCCTCAGCCAACTGGAGTAGTTGCTTTTGGGAATGAAGAAAAAACCCAAACATCAAGCAATTCATCAGGAAGCTGAGAAGGGGACAGTGATGACAGTTCTACACTAGATTCCCACTGTCCCCATACTTGATGGGCATGTGCCTCTGATGCCCCCACCTATCCCCAGTCATGGTGCCCCCAAACCTTTTGTGTCCATAAACCAACCCTGTGTCTGTCTTGTTTGTCCTGTTTGCACCTGCTTTCTCACCTACCCCACCTACCTGATCCTGAAATTCCTACGTCCCTTCCACAACATTCCTCTCTTTTTGAAATCCAAACCAAAAAAAAAAATGAGCACCTGTCCCACAAAAAAGAAAACAAAATTGTCTCATACATACCTCTCCACTTCGCATAGACTCACTTGATTTGGCCCAATTGGCTATACAACATGATTGTGTTATTGTCACCTATCTGTGTTGTGGTGACAGACATATTAATCCAATTTTCTATCCATGTTCTCTTTACACTGATAAAGAAATGGATAGCTATGTTTCTTTCCTAATTTCCTCCTGCAAATTCCTATATTCCTTCCCCTTTGTTCATCCGCCTGCTTGCCCACCATTTCAGCATTTTTCTATATACCCAATTTTCATACCTTTAATCTGGTCAAAAAATAGAATCACACAGCACACACATGGCAGAAATGCCCCCTAATAAAGCCTTCACTTTTTGCCCTCTGCATTTGCTTAGAGTGTAGCATCTCACACCAATTCCGAGCAATGGTGAATGTCTCTTTGTGTCCTATGGCAAAAACTAGTGAGTTTTTGCCATCATCCGCACTAATCCAATTATCTCCATGCAATGCTACTTAAACTCACTGAGTTAAAGGAACACAGAGTTAAACCAGAGTAAAGGCAGCACTTTGAAACATTTACTTTGATGGTTATTAGACTGCTGAATGTAGAAAAATGAAATTCCTATGTGGACTGCTGACATAAATCACTTGACTGCTATTTTTTATATAGAATCTTCAAGGATTCAATTTCACATGCATCCCTTATCATTTCTTAGTGTATTGATATATATGTGTTACATATTTCTTCACATGCATATTACAAATTTCTCCTTGTAGTCATCCCATCCATCCAAATACTCATTGAATGTCATGTGCAAACTGTCCTTACTGTGACAAAGTATACAGCACACACTCTTCAGGATATATGGCCAGACACAAATATTTAGCATATCTGCTAAGTCAGAAATAATCATTTCAAAACATGTACGACCCCTTCTCATTTCTAAGCCATGGTTGTACAGTGGTAGCATTGTTGCCTCACAGCAAGAGGTTCTCCTGTTTGATTCATGGCTGGAGTGCTTTTTGTGTGGAGTCTGCATGTCCTCCCTGTGGTCGAGTGGCCTCCAAAAGACATGCGTGAATGGGCGTGCCTTCCCTGAAGGTTGGGCATCGGGCTGGCAATTCGGCACCATAAAAAAATCTACTACCAATCATTAGCAGACCGGAGTTCCACTCTGGCGACCCCTAACCGGGAAAAGTCGAAAAGACAAAGACCACCCCTTCTCATTTCTAGAAAGATGGGCACGCTATTAAACTATGATTTGAACTGAGGCATGCAAAACAGGTAATAGCTGTATGACTGTAGAGAGGTAGACATTAATAATAAAAATTGTGGAAGACACACACATACTTCACTGTAGTCATTACTTCTCACATTTGCAGGAATTATCACATTTACTTATGTAATGCCATAATGATACCATGTGTAAAAAGAAAACAAAATTAGCTAGATTTGAATTCTGTGTTATATATGCTGTGAACATAAGCTCACTGCTCTTACACCTGCTGTCATGGGGAAAAATAGGCAGCAGATGTATTGTTTGCACTCAGTACTGTCCAAAGTGCTGAAGACCATGCCTTGCCACTTAGCCTGTTTGTATGAAGGAAGGCAAACCAGTAGAGATATTACTATTTTCCCATTTAAGTAGAGAACTACATTTGCTCATCTCTTATCTCTGTGAAAATGGGAAAGGCAATAAAAATAGTTTTTAATGTCATAAAAGTTATGACACAACATTTACTATATAAATTACAATATGCACACCATAGCATTTGTCAGCTATTTCTCCCATAGCATATATGTATAATTACCTCTCAAGTTCAAGTGGTATTCATTAAATGTAAATCTCACATGCACAAACACTTTGCCATCATTCACATTAATCAGTTTCTCAACGATGAGCTATGCAACAAGGTGTCCCAAAAAAGGCATTTTAAAACACTACAAAAGGGAAGGTTATTCACTGAACACATATTTACTCAGACTCATGTCTGCCCTGCACCCATGCACTTGAAAATGGATATGTCAGGAATAAGTCTAATGTCAACTACAATACAGAAATAAAGAGCACAACTGCATTGTTACATTTGTTAAAGCTTTATACTGGCACAAGACTTCAAGATTGTCTAATACATGTCTTAGTGTGGACATCAATTCATCACATGAACACTCATGCATCAACACTTGCATTCATGCTGTTTATAAAATGTGTGTGTGTGTGTGTGTGTGTGTGTGTGTGTGTGTGTGTGTGTGTGTGTGTGTGTGTGTGTGTGTGTGTGTGTGTGTGTGTGTGTGTGTGTGTGTGTGTGTGTGTGTGTGTGTGTGTGTGTGTGTGTGTGTGTGTGTGTCTGTGTGAGACTGAGTGTATGTACACAACATATTGAGAAACAGGTGCATGTATGTCTCAGTTCTGCAAAATGCATTCATGACAGCTTATTGCATATAGGTTAAGAAGCTGTCTTTTAAAGTATTTGTATATACTGCAAACACAAAATCAAATCCAAAGTCCACACTTTGCACACCAGTCTCATAACAGTATATGTTACCTGCAACATAATGATTATGTAATCCTCTATAAAGATTACTATGACAAGGAAAAAATCATACTTCATTGATGATTCAAATGTTAACTACTGTGTTCTTCAGCTGGAATAAAAAGGCAGTGTTTCAGATTGCATAACAGACAAATTGTGTATGTGCCTGTATGTGTAACTATGTATGTGCGCAGTCAGAAGAGTATGGCTCTGTGTCTTACTGTCCTCTCTCAAGTCTCATGGAGAAGAAAGTTTTACCAATATACATGACTACACAGAAATTTCATACAGCCCTCCCAACATCTTCCCAACATACACTGATGATGTCATCTGCTATAAAGTGTTGTCTGACAATATAAAAATCAGACTTCTACTGTGGTGCTTGCATTAATTGCTGTAGTTAGTCTAGATAATTTAGTGGAGTTCTAATCTCACTGTGGTCAACATATTTGTGTGTATGTTCATTCTACTATCAGTCTGGAGATAATTTTAAAACCACATCTTAGACTACAGTTATGTCATGCACTCCTGCCAACATCTTATTATCAACATACACTTATGATGTGATTCCCCTCTAAAGTTCACTCTGACAATATTATACTCAGATATCTTTGTTGGCATGAGCATTAACTACTGCATCTTTTAGCTTGGGTAGCCAGAGAGTTTGTGGTTCTAATTTGACAGCAGATTGTATGTATGTGTGCTCATTCAAATGTGAGTGGGTAGACAATTTAACACCAAGATGTGAGTCTTCATCTATCTGACACACTCCTCCCAACATCTTTTTCTCAGAATACAGTGATGCTGTAATTCTCTATAAAGTGCACTATGACAATGTAAAGTCAGACATCTGTGGTGGTGCTACTGTTGTGTCATATGAAATCCAATTGGTATAACTATACAGGCCTAATGTTCAAATCTGACCTCATTCAACTGCTGTGTGTTATTGGTGGTTTATTGCTGCCAATGTACGATCTTTTGAATCCTGCTCAGGAGAACCTTTAACATAGCCGCATACATTGAGGTAATGTATTGATGGATACTGCTGCCATTTTATTACACATTTCTTCCATAACAGTTGTAGTAATATGCCTCTTGAGGACTGTTGACGTGGGATGATGATATGTATATTGTTGCCTTAGTAAGACATGCATTCTTATAGTGGAGTATATTAATATTCTACATATTTCTCATTCATCCATCACAGTGACACTTGCAGTATGGCACATGGGCGCATGTGTATACCTAGCATCATGAAATGCTATGTGACATACAGCAACATTACATCATACTGATTACATGGGCATATATATCTTGTTTCATCCACATATTGTAATGTTGTTCCACAAACATATAACCAGGTGAGATTGATTTGCAACCTTGGGGAATTCATTGTTAGCATAATTGTGTTGCTATTCACAAGGGTTATTCAGGTGCTGCCCAGCAGCATTGTGTGACTGTCATCATTTGTGTCATTAACTGTTCTGCATGCACCATATCCACCTCACTTGTAATGTGCCCATTTATGTTATCAGAGTTCTCACACACACACTTTTCCAATGATGAACATATTGGCACACAATGTGCAACTGACTTAATGGCATGAACTAGGCAGAGTTGTATGACTGAGTTAACAGTCCCATTGTGTGTCATGTGATGCATACCCATGGTTGTATTTGATGGTGCTGTCACAAATTTATTTTTAAATAAGTACAAAATCTTAAGGGGAATAAACAGCTATGCACACAGATTATTGTGAATGGTACTTCCTGTACTCAAATGGAGGCAATAGACAAATTGCTAGCTAGCAGACTTGGATCGAACTTCACCCGCCCCCGGCCCCATAGCTCATCACCCAATGTATACATACAAACATTACTTAGCAAATTTTTTCAAGAGAGCAACTTATCTGTGGCTCTCTAAGAATAAAAAGATGGCATCAGTAAGTTCTGACAGTATGCCAAGTTGCCTAATCAACAAATTAAAATATGACCTTGCAGACACAGTTGGATCCATACTTAACCACAGCATCCAGACAGACTATTTTCTGGCAGAATGGTGGACAGCAACAGTTATTTGTCTGAACAAAGATAATTATAGACCCATAAGCCTGACTAGCTTCATCTGTAAGCCAAAGGAAAGAATCATTATGAGCCTTGTCAACATAGTCTCCCAAATGTGTAACCAACCCATTTTTTTGTTCATTAAGATTAGACCATTTCTGTTAAATCTTGTGCACTTCTTTGGGAAAGTCACCAAAGCCATGGATGAGGGACAGAATGTGCATACCACCTAAATTGACCTGGCCAAGTCTTTGACACAATTCCACGCTCAAGTATTACAGAGAAACTGTCTTAACTGGCCATAAACCACTACGTCATCAAGTGGGTAGCACAATGGATCACCAACAGGGCACATACTGTCAAAGTGTATGAATTAATCTCTAGCAAGAGGCCAGTGAACAGTGCAGTACCACAAGTTTCTGTACTAGTTTCTGTACTAGGCCCTTTTCTGTTTGGTATTTAATTCACAGAAGTCAAGGCAAACGTAGACAGCTTTTGTGCAACCAGATCTGTAGATGACTGCAAATTGTGAACAATCCTTGAATCTAGTAATAGTATTGATATACTGCAGAAAGTATTAACTTACACAAATGATTGTTGCTAGAACCATGGAGAGACACTAAAATGTCCAAACAAAGCATAATTATTCCCTTTTGTAAAGGAAATAACCAAGCTAATTACAATATAGACAGCATACCCCAATGACTGGTGATATGTGTACCCATGTAGACAGAAATTGGATGTTTGAACACCATAAGTCCACAGTGGTGACAAATCCCTTCTGTGTGGCACAACTCATATGTATGGGCATGTCATCCAGATCAAAGGATGTTCTAATTCCATTCTACTCAGCCCTCATCAGAACTATAATTGAGAACAATGCATTCTTTTGCATGTGATTCACCATGCATCTGCATCAGCTGGGGCAACACCAGAGATTTTGCACAAGGAAGATACAGGGTGTAAAAGACAAGTGAAAGACTGAAAGCCATATCTCTGTATTCTGTCCCCTACAGACTACCAAGGGCAAATTTGTGTCTGCCCAGCAGGGCTTTCAACAACCCATCTTTGATGGAAAATGTTACACATTGTTAAACCACATAACATGAGGGTCACTTGTTCCAAGGATGATAAACTAGCCTCTGACATAATAAATCATGTTGGAGAGATAGAAATGTCTCTCAGACACTACACCTTTTCTAGAACAATCTTCCCATTCATGGAAAGCAAAGGTCTTTCCTGACCGTATTCAAGTGCAACCTACATCAATGGATTGTTAATGGTAAGTGTACTCATGGTGTTATGTCCATGTCCCTCATGGATAGAGGCATTTGGTCATAGATAACATAGCATAGGCTCATAACTGTGTGAATTTTGTTCACATAGCTATTTAAAATTGTGAAATGCATGTTAACTATGGTCAGGATGTTATGTCATCTTGGAACATTAGCCTAGTACTCTGCTATGAAACTATCAACCTATAAACTCTGTTTGTATCCTAGGTACAGCTATAGCATGGCTGTACAGCATCACAGGCATAACAGTACATCACATCCATAGCATAGCGCCACTTGATAGTTTGCATGAACACATATGCATGTAAGTCAGGATTTCATGCCAGTATAACATTTTCATTGGTGGTGTCAGGAGGACAGCGATCATGTGGCACATGTCATGAGGTTTGACATGTGCTTATACAATGTGCTCCATGCATTGTTTGGTATATGAACATTATCACAGTGACAGCTTCCTTGCTCATTAATGCTAGACTTTGCACTGCTGTAGTTTCTGTGCACATGGCCATGGCTAATGCAATGCCATCAGTCTCACATAGTGCCGTACCATTCATTATAACACACCACTTCTTAATTCACTCATCAATTGCAGATACTTTAGATAATATTCATTGCTATTACATGTGGCACGTGTATGCAATAACCAACTGTGTGTAGTGAATCAACTCATGAAGATTGGGTGAAGATAGATAAAGGCTGCCGGCCTAGCCAGATAGAATTTTATAGATAATTCTGTCAACTGTAAATACTAATGTAAACCACAGGCTTGCTGTCTTAAATGGTAAAAATAATGTTACATGTGAAACTGGAAAAAAATGTAACAACAGTGCACTCTGCTGGCAGAAAGCCGACCAAGTAAAGCATGTTGTGACCCTTTGATCTAAACACAGTGCTGAAATGTCTAAATGAAGACATTCTTTCTATTGTTTTAACCAAGAGTTAAATTGCTAGATTTAAACATGCAAATTTATTTTTATTGCTCTGCTTCCTGACCAGCTGCAAGATAACAAAAGGAGATGTTAAGAATGTAAATGTAGGTTCTGTTATCCTGGGAACCCAGGGAACTGTGAATAATGATTTAATGTGAACCAGGAATGTGATTTTAAAAACACAGAGAATCAGAGGGCATTAAGCAATTTTATCTTGACCATCCAACTCACCAGCAATGTCTTTGCTCTATATGTAAGTTATCTTAGACTTGTGTTTTCTTTTAGGAATAGCTAGAAACTAGAAAGGGTAGACTAAGTGTTTTCTGTGATGTCAGAACTGTACTACTGAATTATTTTAAGTATTTCTCTGTGATCTCTGAACCCTTGACTAGCACTGTGTTGTAAGAAGTATTGTCTTGTGTTTTTAGTATTTATTATTAAATATTTTTAAACCCTTTCAACTGTGGCTGTTTTGTGTAGAGATACTTTAAGCTCTAGAGTACATTGCATGTATATAGTGATCCTGTACCAAGTCACTCTAATACGCCTTGACTGTTTAGTTATACTACCAATTGGATAATAATATTGCACAGTAATAATTGGACACCCTTTTAAAGGCCTTTAAGTAGCTGATACATATTAGCTGAGTGGTGGCAATAATTTCTACCGTATAGTTTGGGTAAAAGGGGCACAGATGGAGAACCTGTGCCAGCCTTTCCCAGGAGTGTCTGTGTGGTTGTATAAAATGCTTATCTCAATGTGTGTGTGTGTGTGTGTGTGTGTGTGTGTGTGTGTGTGTGTGTGTGTGTGTGTGTGTGTGTGTGAGAGCTACTTGGACAGGAACACAAAGCACTGGTTGGATAGAGAGGGTGCTGGAGATTTTAGCTTGCCCACTAGACTGAGATCTGGACCCTATAGCTGTGCCAGTTGGGAGTCTTATTGGGGACCTGGAGATCAAGGGAGCGACCAGCCCTGGACTGACTGTGATCTCTGTGTGCTCTTAAGGTAAATTGCACTTTATTGTGAGTATTTGTTATCCTTTCCTCCTATATGAGATGCCCCTCACTGGTGTTAGTGGTGAGGATTGAGGCTCCTTGATTGTTGGGCCAGAGCACGGGCGTCACATAGTGTGGTAGTTGTATGTGTTGTTATCTGTATGGCTGATACCTGTGTCAACCAGGACTGCTTTAGTTAAGTGTATTTCATTTGACACAGTGAGCTTCCACACATCTTGTTGTCCATAAAGGAACTATTTTTTGGTATGCAGAGCTATTAAGAATTGACAGTTCTGACTTCCCTTCAAGGTGTTGTACAAGATGCATGTGTGGTATGTATTTCTGTTTTGCAACCAGTAAATACAGAGATCATTGACAACATTGTTGGCATGGGTTTGATTCTTGCATGTGTGGCTTGTGGCTTATCTGTCATGTAAACATCTAAAATGGACAGGACTCCAGGTGTAACACTGTCCCACTTAACCCCTACAAAGACAATTTAATTTTGGAAAAGGGGTGGTGACTTCCCCTTATAGAATACTGACAATCATTATAGTTGTACGCTTCTTTTCCTGCAGAACATGTGTAATAACATGAACTCACATATTCTGGCAATGTCACAGATTATTTTTTAATATTTTAAAATTGTTTCTGATTGTGCCTGTTTCTGTCAGCAGTTGTTCATGAATCTGTTGTTTATGTCTCCATGATTGTGAGGTATGCTAACATTTCAGTCATATTCAAGCAAGTCATTTTGCAGTTCTTCACAACATGCACATACCCCCTATTGCATATAACATCCTTGCTAAATGTCCTCTCCAGTGAGTATGTCAGTGATGTTTATATCACAACCATTCATCTACATTGACATGTATCCTTGTGTGACATTCACATATATATATACTATCATGTATGATGATATGAATATACTCACACAGGAGGTGTAAACATCAGTATGTACTGTGCTATGTATATACGTGCTTAATGTTATGCACTGACTTGTCTTGGAAGTGTACATCTATGGCCATATTTTACATGCCCTCCTCCTCTTTCTTCAGTCCTATCATTCATGCCTGTAGCCATTTTAATCAGCACACTTTCAATGCCTAGTCTATTTATGTTGCATTGTATTTGCACTTACTGATGACCCCAACATCCAATATTTCATTATTCAAAAACTTGTTGTAGTGTACATTGCACTGAGTAAACTTTTCTGTAGTGTGTTAACACTGCAGTCATTGCAGTAATTTCAACCATGGCAGTCATTGTGGCTGTCCACGCTGTCCCATAGGCAAACTTGCATGCATGCTCTCTCTGTGTTCATGCTCTGCAGTTTCATGACCAGCAGCATTGTTGTTGGCCATGAAACCTTGCTTGCATTCATGTAAGCGCAATGTGTGGCATTCACATGTAATTAACACTGCTGCTCATTGTGCAAATACATAAACTTCTAGTAGGTTTGAGTTTATTGAATCCTTGGGTCAGTGTCAGAATTTTTACATCTGAAAAAAAGAAAGCTTTGCTTTTACAAATATAGTCATATCTAAAATTATGCGGTCAGTAAACTTGCTCAGTATAACTCTATGAGACATAGCACAGCCAATCTCTGAAGAAATGGCAATTAAATAATTAGGTAACACTGATCTTGAAAACACCTCCAGTTGTTCAGTCTGACAGTTCAAATTAAAATTCTGAAATCATTAGGTCTCCTGTAACTAAGCTGCAAAAATAAGTAAATAAAATAAGTAAATGGAGTGCTGATTAGCCATCGGAGTTCAGTTAAGTGTCAAATAAGGTGACTCATGACCTTAAACAAGATCTGTAGGTGGAACACAAACAGTGTCTGAATACTTTATCTGAGTTGATGACCCCTCATCTTAACTCTAGTGCACTTGTTTTCTATTAATTTGAGTCTGCCTGAATTTTTCCCAGTTATATATATTTAAGCATGTACATTTGTTTTATTCTGAGTTGCATTTTGAAACAATTTTTGCATTAATAGATTTGTTACAATTTTTGTTGCATACTCCTTGCAACTCAGACTGTATCTACTGCCTCTTGTAAGATTTAAAATTACTTACATATTTTGTTGTATTTGTGAGTCAGGGCCACTTGTTAAAAACTGTGTAAGAATAAGTACCTTTGAGAATACCAGTCATTCGATCAGTTGTGACAGTTTACATTTCTGTTTAATTTTACTTCACATAGGCCTATTTTTTATGTCTTTGAACTGTGCAGGGCACTCATGCTTTTTCAAATATAAAAGAGAAACAAAAGCATAATAATAGAGTGACAAGGATTGGCTTGAGGTCCTCCTTTCCTTTTCGGCCCATCTGTTATCACATCATCAATTTTTAAGGAAGAAAAATGGTCTGGAAAACAACTTTGACATTTTCCTGCTTGCAACCATTTTACTTGTGAATGTAAAAATGAGTTTGGAGGCTGTCTGGATTTTTTACTTCCACATGAAAGGGCAGACAGTTTCGAGCCAAAGGAAACCACAGTTCAGATTTAGCTTTCCACTTCATATGTTACATAAGTTTGTAATATGCTATTCAGTCACAGCAAAGAAACTGTGAGAATAACATAGTAATAATAATAATAATAATAATAATAATAATAATAATAATAACCCAATAAATAACAAAGGTAAGCAATAGTAGCATGGACAATAATCAAATTGTGACAGATTTCAAACCAGGAAATGCCATCTATTACTTTTTAAATTCTAAAGTCTGAAATTCTGTATCTCAAACATGAACAGTTAATTGTAAAGCAAAAAAAAAAAATTGAGCAACAAATTAATGCTTCTGGAGTCTAACATCCACATCATCACACAAATACCTATTGAAAATAATATGAGCCTTCGCAAGCCGTGTTATAAATGGTTCTACATGATTCAACTTCCACAAAGCCAACAAACCAAAATACTGGAAAAAAATGCACAAAACACAGAAGGGCGAAAATTTTAACTGTAAGCATTCTTTGCAGGGAGGTAAGCCCCCCTCCACACACACACACACACACACACACACACACACACACACACACACACACACACACACACACACACACACACACAAACTTATATATACCAACTCCGAGTTCATACTAGCTGAATGAAAGAAGGAAAGAAGGAATCTCCCAAAAGCTATACATCATTGCTGCACACATTTAGAGATCACTCTGGCAATGATTTCCTATGGGAAAAGTGATCAGCTTTCCATTTTGTGATGTTTCTTTCTGCAGGCAAATGAAGCTGAAGGACTTTTACTTTGAGTAAGTGTAGAGGAGTCATTATTAATGCATGCAAAATATACCTGGATTATTCACTCAAGCTCTCATTAGTCGTACTCCTGATACCTGTATTATTGACTCAAACTCTCATCTGTCGTACTCCTGATACCTGTATTATTCACTCAAGCTCTCGTTGGTCGTACTCCTGATGCCTCTTGCTTTTATCATGATGCACTACCATCCACTGTTACTACTCGACACAATTGGCCATACTTGCTGAACTCTGCTAATTTTAAAAACTTGTTTTTATTATATGCTTATCTTTGAATATACTCACCTAGGCTGCACATGCAGTTGGTCACTGGTGATCAGTGTACTAACCTGGTAAACAAACCGACATAAATCAAATAATAAATAAAATGCAGCAAGTTACTAAATTAACTTAATGTAAAACTCAATAATGAAACTTCCAGTGAGTAAAACAAAAGACTGGCAGCTGAAAGATTTTCTCCCTAACTGGGCAGAGAATCACGCTAATGGTGATGAAAACAATTCAGTCAACACATTAGTGCCAGACAAACACAGTAATTGTTTTGAAAAATACTTGTAGAACACGAATGTGTAACTCTGATGTTCCTCGTCTGTGTCAGATATCTATAATTTAAGTACTTTTGTTAATGTTCTTGTGGAACTTTTCTCCCTTGGACTCTGCTTTTGCATAGCCCAGTCTGCCTTTCCTGGTCAATAAAGAAAATAGATAGATAGATAGATAGATAGATAGATAGATAGATAGATAGATAGATAGGTAGACTGTATATAATTACAGTTGCATTTATCTCTCTCTCTCTCTCTCTCTCTCTCTTTTATGAATTAAAGTTGACTCCTAGAGTGACCCAGTGGAGAGACACTTTTACCTGCAGAGTTTGCAAGGCCAAAATAGAAAAGAAAGTAGGTTGACAGGCCTTTATTTCATATCACACATGCATCTACTCACACATGTGGACCAGTTAGAGTCCTCAAGCCACTTACTGCATGTGTCCCAGGCAGGTATGTCCCTAGCCTTGAGCAGCATACTACCCTCACCTAGAATGATGCCACAGTATAAACAAAAAAATGACTGCTTTCAATAATTGGCTCAGTTTTTGATGTCATTCTAAGGGGATTCAGTTGCTGTCAGTCTCAGAAGCCATGGTCGACAACCCTCGCTGCTTTGCTAGAGACGGTTTGCACCTGGCACCTCTAGGCTTTTGGCTGCTGGCAAAGCCTCTTGCCTCACTCATAGTGCCTTTTTTAGGCAAGGTCTGAAAAACAACATTACTGACATGAAATTAACCAATCAGAACAAAATAAGGGTCATGCTGCTAAATGCTAGGAGCTTAAACCAAAAACTGCACTCCTTGAAAGCACTTCTATCACTAGAAGATGTAGATGTCTGTGCAGTCACAGAAACCTGATTCAGGCCTCAGAGAGTACCCTGGCATTGCAAGGCTATAATGCCTTCCACACCTTTAGACCGCAAAATGAAAGTGCGAAAACCAAATTAGGTGGTGTTTCAATCTATATTAAAGATAAATTCACCTCCAATGTAGTTAGACTGGGCAACTCCATGAAGTTACTTCAGGTCCAGGTTGTGGTGGATAAGACCCCCCCCCATTCAAGTCAAGCCAGTTACAGATCCCCCTCCATGGGTCACAATGCCCATGAAGCCTACTTGACCAAACTGGAGACAATCCAAATTTTACCAAACACACTGGTTATGGGGGATTTAAATTTTCCCACCATCAAATGGGAAACCTACGCTAGGCCTAACTTGATAGTGCAAAAGTCCATTGACTTTGTTAATTCAAAGGTCCTGAAACAAATTTTCCATACCCCAACAAGGGAAACAGGCATTCTGGATGTAGTCCTCACCAACATGTCTAACAGATGCACTGCCGCAACTGTCGTACCCTCATTAGTTAAAACTGACCACAGATCCATCACCCTCGCGCTGGCACTAACACCAGAACTCACAAAGGGAGAAATCAGACTAAAAAACTTCACCAAGGCAAACTATATCCTCCTAGGTGAAAGTATAAATGCATTCCAAGCCGCACCCCAAGCTGAAAGTGGTAACTACACCGAATCTTATACTAAAGCCCTGTAAATCACTTGCATAAGTGTATAAACTTGGCCATACCAGAAGGAATCAAAACCAGGGCCCAAGTAAAAACTTGCAAAAAGTTGCAATGGTGGACATCCAGCATCAACATGCTTTACAATAAATGCAAAAAATTGCTGTCCAAGAAATTAAAGACAAGGACCCAACAATGGAAAAGCACCCTCCTCAGCCTCAACAGGCAAATAAGACAACTTGTCAAATCCTCCAACGGCTCCTTTGAGAGAAACTTAGCAAGTACAGCCAAGGATAACCATAAGGTCTTTTTACAGCTACGTATATAACCTAAAGGGTAGGACCCAAGCATGGCAGAACTTGTGGCCAATAGTGTCACACACACTGACCCCACAGAGATAGCAAACCTGCTAGTGGATAGGTTTGGTGAAAATTTCAGTCCCTTATCCCCTCCTAACTTACAACAAACCTTCCCCCAAACCCCCCTCCCCCACATTACATATCTGAAGAGCAGGTCCTCAAAGCCTTGTCCAAGGCAAAAAACACAGCCTCTATGAGACCAGATGACATCTCAGTCTGTCTTCTAAACAGGCTAAAACATGAACTAACACCATCAATAAGACCCTTTTCAATCATAGCCTAACCACAGGCTTTATTCCTGAGGAATGGAGAACAGCAACAGTTATTCCTCTCCACAGAGGTGGCCTAGCAACAACCCCAGGGAATTACAGACTCATAAGCCTGACCAGCCTCATCTGTAATGCCATAGAATGTATAATTATGGACATCATCAATAAGGACATAGGTGACCTCCAAACCCTGGATCCTACCCAATTCAGCTTCGTGATGGGCAGATCCTGCCTGTTAAAGCTGATGGATTTCTTTGAAAATGTGACCAAGGCCATTGACGAGGGCAAATCTATGAACACAGCATACCTTGACCTGGCAAAGGCTTTCGACATAATCCCATATTCAGGCATTACTGATAAACTTAGCAAACTGAATGTAAACTCCTTTGTTTTAAGATGGATTGCCAACTGGCTCACAAACCAAACACACACTATCAAAGTGGGTGACTACACATCAACCAGCAGACCTGTTATCAGTGGAGTGCCACAGGAGTCAGTGCTGGGCCCCCTACTGTTTGGTATATACTTCTCAAGTTCAGGCCAAAGCTAAGGGGTTATGGCTGACCAAGTTTGCAGACAGCTGCACACTTGGTGCAATCACTGAATCCCCAGATGATGTCAGTATACCACAGGAGGATCTCACACAGACCAACAACTGGTGTATTAGTCACGGTCTCAAACTGAATGCAAAGAAATGCATCATTATTCCCTTTGGCACAAACAATGTCCTCGCACACTATCAAGTCAACAGCAATACCCTAAATACCCATGAAGTGGTAAGGGACCTGAGATCACAAGTTGACTGCAACCTTAACTTTGACCACCATGTGTCTACTGTAGTAAAGAAAGCTTTCTATGTAGTACACTTGATTAGTAAAGGCATCACCTTGAAAGCAAAAGAAATTATAACCCCCCCTATACTTGGCACTTATCTGGCCAATAAATGAGTATAACACTCTGTTTGGTATGTAGCATTCTAAGCAACTGCAGCAATTAGAGAGATGTACAAGGTTTCTAACAAGAAGATCAAGTGGCTCCAGCATGTGCCTTACACAGACTGACTAAAGTCCCTTTCACTATAGTCTGTATCATACATATTTCTTAGGGGAGACTTATGCCTGTCCTACAGAATAATCCAGGACCCAAACCTAATGAACTTGCTGCATATCTGTAAATCAAATGGGACCAAGGCTACCCATTCCAGGGACCTAAATATGGCCTGTACCTTAAATAGGACATGCTGGAGGGACAGATTTATCTCCCAGTGACTGCTGTGTCTTTGGAACAGACTACCAATGCATGTGAAACAGACCACTTCTATGACACTGTTCAAGAGGAACCTGGAGGAGTGGATGGAGCACCATGATTTCTTACCAGGGATAGAATCCACAACCCTCCTGAAGATGGGCAGTCATCACTAAATGCAATCTTGGGTGTTGACGAGCATTTCTATGGTATTACCTTGGGATGAAACGGCTAGACTTAAAATGACTTCCATGACGGTAGCCCAGTAGTCTCCTATGATACTATGATCCTATGTCTCTGGAGTGTGGGAGGAAAACAGAGAATACTCACACAAATGAAGGGAGGACATGCAGACTCTGCACAAAAAGCACTATAACTGAATACTAAACCAGAGAACATTTTTACTGAGTGCCAAGTAGGTAGAAAGAAAGAAGGACACAGTAGGAAGTGGATGATATGATTATTATTATTGCTATTATTATTCCTCTTCTTATTATTATTACTGCTTTAAAATGCATGTAGAAACCTCAAATCAATTTTAATGAAAATAAAGTGACACTTGCAAGCTTTCTATGCACTGAAATGTAATTGCTGTCCAATCAGGATGCAAAGTATCCACGTGCATATTTTATTGTCAATAAAGCAAAGAGAAAAGTACAGAACTACATTTTTGCTGAAGTGTGCAAATTATGAATGATGCTATACAAGTTTTTAGAGATTGTTTGTTGAAGTTTTTAGGGTTTAGGGATCTGACAATCAAGTATTTATTAAAATTACATTTATCATAAGACAGCTACATTGGAGATGTATTTGGAGGGTTAGTTCAGTCAGCTTGGGAGTCATGCCAAAATGTTCTAACTAACATGGATTATCCCTTATCCACTCTAAATTAAAGCAAGCTGGGGGCTGCAGATACTGTCATTCTGTGATGCTCTGTTACTGACCTGTAAGGTCATTTTTAAAGACAATTCCTTCCCTGCCTATTGCTAACAGATTGGTGGATATATCCAAGGTACAATACAAATGAAGAAATGTTATCAGACTTCATCTATCATTAATCTTACTCCGTCTTTTAGGGAATGGAGAGGGGTGCAGCAAAGCTTTCACAGGTGCTCGCTATTAGGGAATTATATGAATCCTTTACTTTTCATACAAAGAAAATATGCTTTCATGTAATACATTTCCAAAACAAGTGCAAATAAAATGCATATAATGCTCATCATTTGCTGTCTTTTTGAAAGGGAATAGTATTCTCGATTTAAACTTATTTCCATACATCCTTCCATGTGACTGAAATATGACGACAGTTATAGTAACAGTGAAGCACCCTTGGGTAGCATTCCCTTTGCAAGCTCTGCCTGGTAATGTAAAACCTCTTTGAACACATTACAGCTTAGTTTTACAGATCAAGGATTATTACATTTGTTATATAAGCTTGATTTTCTTTGCCATAAGACTATGTGTGAACGAACCATCATCTGTCATGCTACAACAGAAATGTTTGGAATCTTCTGCATTTCACTTTTTTCACAACTGCCCATCACTTTAAATGAAAATTGCACTTTGCTGTGTAAACTCATACAGAAGTGCTCAAAGTCCTTGCTGGAGACAATTAAATAATCAGTTTCTGCTTCTGATAACCTCTTCTAAAGCATAGAATGTCATTAATCTTGTTTGGTGAAAACATTTCACTAGTTTTTTTTTTCAGTTTCAGGCTAACATGCAACATACATATATATCTATACATATATATCCATACTTATATAGACATATATATTTATATCTATATATATATATATATATAGAGAGAGAGAGAGAGAGATGGGTCTACTTCAGAATACTGAAACCCAAAAGACTGAAAATTCAAAATACTGAACACATTTTTAATGCAGGTGTCAAAACCCCTCCACCCCTCATGTGGGGAGCTACACCCCCCACACCCTCTGCTAACTATATATACCAACTCCAAGATCGCACAACAGTAAAAAAGGGGTAAATTCCATTATTTAGTATTTTGAATTTTCATTTTTTTGGATTCAGTCTTCTGTTTTTTCAGTCTTCTGAAGTAGACTATATATATATATATATATATATATATATATATATATATATAATAGAGGTGCCAAGCTATTTGATATGTACCACATAATGAAGTGGGGTATGAAGATGATAAGAATGAGTTACATTATGGGCATATATATAAATATATATATATATATATAGAGAGAGAGAGAGAGAGAGAGAGAGAGTAAACACAGAAAGTAAATGGAAGCTATAAAGTAAAGTAAAGAACAAAGACTTTATTCAACAAGTTCCATGGAGAGATACAACTATACATTGCCTTTTAAAAAAGTGATGCATTGAAATAAAGTCCACTTTGTGGATTTACTTCCAAAAACAAAGAAAAAGAAATGTGAAAAATGTTTTTGATTTTAGTTCTATTTATACTGGAAGAACCATCTTAAAATGTTCTCATATGAGACTCAAAAGCATGTAGTTTGTCTAATGAGATAATCTGTATTGTCTGTGTGTGTATACGTTTATGTGTTTGTGTATATGTCTGCATTTGTTAAAAAATAATTAAGTAATTTCATTCCTGTAGTCTGAAATTCACACATTGCGTGAAATGGAAATAACTGTTATGGTCTGTGGTTTCTCCGTGGACATTCTAAGTAGTGACTGATGAAATGTAAAGTACAGTTATATATATAGTCTACTTCAGAAGACTGAAAAAACAGAAGACTGTAGATGTTTATAGCAGTAGATGTTTGAATGATCACTCCTGCAGTAGCCTTAGCTATATGGATTATATACTATCGAGGATATAGCAGCCATCCAGCTTGAAAAGCTTGAGGCCACCTTCCACATATCCAAACTGTCAAGCAGCTCAAGCTTTCCTGACAGCAGAGAAAAGGAGGTTGAGCCCTGAAAGGACAATGCTAGGAAAAACAAAAAATATGCATCCGCACCTTGGCATAAAAACACACCAAAATACAAGGGGGGGGTGGAGGGAGGGAACTGCTACTGCAGTAGTGATCATTCGAACAACTACTGTTATGTTAAGTTTAACTTATACAACTGCATTATGCTCTTCATACAGATTATTGTTGCAGGAGCCTTAGCCTTGTATGTGTAGTTTTCCATAGCTAGCTATATTTGGGAGGTGGAAGGAGAAGGGTCTAGGAGTCCGTGGGGAATGGTTCTAGCAAAGCTTGATCTAGATCTACTAGAGAAGGAATACTTCTACAATCCATCCATTTCCAAAAAGCCATAGATGACACCAAGACCCTGGCAGAGTGATTCTTGACCCTGACTGGAATAGATTTGTTATGGTGAGCCTTAGACAACCATTTGGAAATAGTCTGTTTTGACACAGGTTGTCCCCTCTTCTTACCTTCACAAGAAATGAACAATTTATCTAAAGATCTGAAAGATTTAGCACTGTCAAGGTAGTACCTGAGTTGTGGACATCCAAAGTATGGAGTATCCTTTCACCCTCATTTTTAGGTTCAGGAAAGAAAATGGGGGGATGGATAGTTTGGCTTAAAGTAAACCCAGATACCACTTTAGACTTAAAAGAAGGATTACTTCACAAAAAAAGTCTGTCCCTGTGGAAAATGAGATACGGTTGACTCACAATATGAACTTGCTACTCAGATAACCTTCTTTCAGAGGTCAGAGTAATCAGTAAAACTGTTTTCTGTGCTAAGAACCTCAAGTCAGCCAAATTAGTTAGTGCAAGTAGAGCAAGTGTTAGTTTCTCTGCCACAAAATTAAAATCCTAAGGAGTGGCCATCTTTTTTGTAAGAGGCTTCTTATGCAAAACCCCTTTCAAGAACATTTTGACATGAGACTTCATTGAAAGAGGAGGATCTATGGGCAGACATGTTGAAATGGCTGATAAATGAACTCTGTTAGAGGAATAAGAAAGGACATAGGATAGTAACTTACACAAATATTGTAAAATCAGAGAACAACAAGCCCTGAATGTGTGCTAGTTATGTTGTTGGTACCAACAGGAAAACATTTTCCATTTGCTAATATATGATTTTCTAGTAGCAGACTACCTTGCTTCCATTAGTATCTGCTGCACATCCTCAATAAACAGGTGCCTAAAAGGAACTAAGACCCTATCATCCAGGCAGTCAATTGATGATGATCCATGTCAGGCTGTACCAAACACCCCTGTTCTTGTATAAGTATCAGTCTGTAAGGAAGCCTGTGGTAATTGCCCCTGGCCATTGCCCAAAAGAAAGGAGAATCATGGTTGCCTGGGCCAGAAAGGAGTCTCCACAATGATCTTAGGTGGTTCCTTCTGAATCTTCGGAAGTACCCTGGATATTAGTGGTAAGGTCAAAAAGGCATGAAGGAACATTCCTGCCCAAAGAAAAGAAAGGCATCTGTCTTCCATGCCTTCTTGCATGGAGTCCTGGAGCAGAATTCTGACAGTTTGTTGTTTAGAAAAGAGGCAAAGAGGTCTACTTGAAGAATCCTCCACAGATGGCTCAAATATTGGAAGACCGTTAAGCTAGTTTCCATTCATGAAGGTCTGCCCTGGTCCTGCTTGGCTTGTCTGCCACACAATTTTGCTCTGACAAAATGTAGTATGTTCATAAAGTGAGATTGTCCTGCAATGCAATATCCTAATCTAACATGATTAGTCTGCAAAGGGGGTACAGTCTGGTTTCTCTCTTGATTGTTGATGTACCACATGATAGTGGTATTGTCTGTAACTACTTGAAGAGGACCCAGGGACCAAAGATAGTTCAGAGAGTTAAGTGTCTTGATCAGAGCAAGCATTTTCTTGATATTTTTGAGCTTGCATCTGTCCTTGGTGTCCAATTCTCCCTGCACTTTTATCCCTTCTTAAACTGCTTTCCAAGCAAAGTCCAAAGCATCTGTGGTGACGGACTGCTTTGGAGCAGGGAGGGAAAAGGGGACACCTGGAGTTAAGGATATCTGTTGTCTCCCCCAAAAGATTTCTCTTCTGACAAATCTCAGAACTTGGATCTGAAAAGATACAGGGTGTTGATGCTGAGACCAAAGAGATTTCAGATGCCACTGTATCTCTCTCATGTGGAGTCTTAACAGGAGTATCATGAGAATTATAGATGCCACAAGATTCAAAATCCTGAAATATCCTCTTGCAGTGACCAAAGTCTGAGTGTAAAACCTTGGAAATAGATCAAGATAAAGATCTGTTTTTTACTGTGGAAGAAAATCTTTTTGAACTAAGGTGTCTAGTTGACATCCCAGGAACACAATCATGTATGAGGGAGTCAAGAAAGACTTTTGAATGTTCTCTTAGAATCCCAGTTTGTGCAAGAGATCACTCAGCCAAGAGAGAAGGAGAGAGAGAGAGAGACAGTGAGAGAGAGAGAGAGAGATTTCTGTCTCCTTGAAAAAACTGCAAAGATAAGCAAGTCATCTAAATATGGAAAAATGTAGCTATCGTGTAGCTTGCAATGAGCTATAATCGGGCTAGACACTTTATGAACACTCTTGGTGTGGTGGATAGTCCAAAGGGTCAGACAAAGAACTGATAATGTGATCAAGACACTCAAAACTTTAAGAAACATTTGAAGACAAGCTGAATGGAGATGTGATGATAGCATCTTTTAAATCTAATGTCACCAGGAAACTTGAAAGAGGAAGAAGTGGTAACAGGTTGTGAAGTGACAACATTTTGAATTTGGGCAAGATCAAAAACAGGTTTAAAAAAGAATTGGTCTCCAAGCATTTTTCTTTCTTTCTTTCTCTGGCACTAGTAACATCCTTGAATAAAATATTTTCCCCACCTGGGAAGGAGGAACTGGTTCTATCACTCCTTGTCATGAAGAACAGGTAGAAATAAAAGAGCCTGATCTGAAGGATGAGGAATAACCCCCCTGGAAAGGAGATGTTTCCTCCCACTGCCTTCTGTAACCTTGACGAATGATTTTCAGAACCTATTTGTCTGAAACAATCTGTTGCCAAAGAAAAAAAATGGAAATTTAGACTTTCTGGAAGAGAAAAGAGGCCAGGGTGGGAGTGGTCACAACGTTTCTTGAATAGTCATTCACACTTGTTGTGTTTTCTTTATTTTTGGGAAGTTTGAGATTTCTTTTTAGAACCCCCTTTTTTCATAAACATCTGTTTACCTGAATTCTGCCACAACTGGATGAGGGGAAAGGAAATCCCTTGTACAATTTGGAAAAGGAGGGATGAAAAATTTTAGAAATTACCTGCATCATCTTGCCTCTTTCATTACACTCTGATCACATCTGTAGCAGAGGGGCCAAAAACTAAATCTCTATCAAATGGCATATTTAAAATCTCATCTTACATCATCAGGGAGATTCTGAAAATGCAGCCAAAAAACCTCCTTAAAACATTACCAGTGGCCGTAGCCCTGGAAGACGTATCAACAGAGTCACAGACATACTGCAAACAATAAGTAGTGACCTGTGCAATGGAAGAAACTAAGCTATTTGAAGCAGATTTTTCTTCACAAGAAGAAACTGTCAATAAAAATTCTTCACGCTTTCACAATTTGACAGAACAAACTTTAATATATGACCCTGGCAATTCAAAATTCTCAAAATCAAAGTTGCAGAAGTATACACTTTTTCCCCCATACCTATCAATAATTTTCCCATAGATGCTTTTTTCCCCAAAGGGAACTTACTTGCCTAGCAAAGAAAAGCACAAGCCAGCCATCTTTCCTCAGAAGCATCAGAGGAGTGTACTCTAATGGCAGTAAAACTCTGAAGGATGTTATGCACAGACTTGTCTCTAAGCCAGTTTTGCTCAATCTGTTTGACAGTTTGGACATGTGGAAGGTACTCTGAAGCTTTGGAAGCTGGTGACCCTTTATAATACATATAGTAAAGGCTACTGCAGCATTGATCAATATGATGAGCATCTGTAGCATTCCAATCTAAATGTATATAGATTGTAAACATGTTTGATCGTGTCTCCCCAATCTATACTGAGGCTTTAAGACCCTATAGTGTCTCACTGCATATTATAGACTACTATTCCATTACAAAATCAAGCATAAATCTAGCCTGTGACATGTTTTGCTGTATCAGTACTAAATATAGAAACACCCACTTTCACTCTTTAGGTATTAGTTTTTTGAAGAATAAAGCCAAGTAAAACTGATGTGCCTGACCCATGTCCTTCTTTAAAGTTGCAACATCTTGAATCTTTTATAAAGTCATATAGTTGCAGAGTACATTTGTAGGAAAGTACTGTTCCAAAACCAAAGGTGTTTATATAGCAAGAACATTACTGCCCTACGTTTATAACATGAATGGTCCAAACTGCATATGGATGTCATTTTCCAGCCAGACTTCAAAAGCAACTGGATGTCCTGCCTTGGCAAATGCACACTTCCCACAGCAGGAATGTCAGCCTGAAGTATGGTGAGTAATGGGAGAATAACTCACAACATCTTCTGTTATTTTGTGGAGGACAGAGTCACTGACAAGTGTGCCTTAGCCTCTTGCTAACCTAGCCTGCAGAATGAAGCCCAGAAATCTTGAGAAAACGAGAAAAGAACAGTAGAAGTCATCATTTAAACTAAACAAGTATGTCAAATGTAGTATATATAACAATGGAAGATGGAACTAGCACAGCTATAGAAATGTATGACCCACCCACCATTGTGCAAATCTTCCAAATACTTAAACACTTCACCAAATATGTATGTTAAGCTACCCAGATGTCTACCACCAGAGTGCAGTTTGTAAGATAAGTCACAATATGTTGAAAAAAGAGGATATGGATAGAAGGATGAGTGTGGAGCTGTTACTACAACAATGAGTCAGTTATTCAAACCTCTACATTTATGCTGAATGCTATCAGTCATGCTGCATTCAACATTAGGCTCGCTGCTACAGTATAGTCATTATACATAGGAAATTGCCAAATACTGACAAGATCCATGACCATAGATCTAGACACAGGACTACAATATGTCAGATAACAGGTGCAAAACTAGCCTGTCTTTTTGACTAAATGTCCAGTTTGTAATGTCTGCAGAAACTGTGATGTAAAGTCCAAGCAGTGACTTACAGATGCTTTGATATAAGATATTTTTAAACATGGCTGCAGTGGTAGCAGTTGCTTGTACTGTCTTCCCTCACCTAGCCCGCTAAAGTCTTAATATTGTGGTCATAAAGCAACATCATACAATTTGCTAGCCATTTTGACAGATTGTTTGGCTACCTATTGACCCTACATTATTGGAAGTTAAGAGGCAAACAGTTCAGCAGATAGTCTAATATTTCTGGCCCTGTTAGTGTAATATTTAAATATTCTTAATATTCATGGTGTTTGGTCTATATCTTTCAATAGAAAAGTGGAAGCTGAATTGATTGATTTAAAGAGAACTCTGATTCTACCTAAGGAATAAAGGGGAGGGGGGCTTGTCCTGAGTTCTACTCTGTCCTTCTAAGAGACTGTGTAGAAATCTTTATAAATAAATGATCACAATTCTAGGATTCCCCTTGTGATGACATGATGTGTAGCCAGCTATTCCAGAAAAAGTAGGGCAGTGCATGTGTAACATATGCCAGCATAGTTAGATGGAGTTTGTAAAGAATTTTAAGTCATTTGCATATCAAACTGATTTGTACAGATGCTTCCATTAAGAATGTATTTGTAAAGCTGCTTATGTTAAAAATGTATCAACAGTGGGTCCTGCAGAACAGAAAAGAAATATACATGTATGTCAGGCTGTATTGTGGTAATGGCTGAAATCTATATATGTTAACAGGTTAACAGAGGATGCTGGAAGAGAGGAGGTTAATCTCAGCCCAGCTTACCTTAGGAAAGATAGTTTGAAATTAAATTACTTGGTATAACCCATATAGATTGTACCTCACAGGTCTGAATCTAGCCAGAGATGCAATGTCTGTGAAAACAAGGACTAGGAATCCTGCTGTACTGCCCTTAGTGGTGAACTAAGTGTTACCCTTGAAGGGTGGAAATGTTATAGCTTCCAGATGCAGTAACACATCTTAACAAAGCTCTATGTCAGTGTATTGTGACACATATGTGCAAGATCCTGGTTCAGCTTCTAGTAAAGGGGGTATAATTGGATACCCTGATAAGAGCCTTAGGGAAGCTGGCTGGTGGCAGTATAACTACCTTATAGCTTGGACCAAAGTCTAAAAACACCCAAAAAAATAAAATGACTTGTAAAACAAATATATCCAGGTTGTAGTCCAAGAAGGGTTGTTTTTCTGTATAACAAGTTTATTTATTGAGTACTTTCGGCTATCCACAGCATAGCCTTCATCAGAATACATTGCAAACCACATACTACATCATTAAATAGAAATCAATGACCAATCACAGACATAAAACAATTAATTAATTAGACAACTACCACTACACTACTCATTTACTCATAGAGCAATATTGTTGATTTATGTTCCACATACAGGGTGGAGACCAAGGAGATACTTGGGATCAGGATTTTCCAGTACTTCACCACTCACGAAGAACAGCACAGGGACAGATGAAGGTGGGGGGACATTACCAGTATTAACACATATCCAGGAGGAAAAACAAGCATCAGAAAATGGTTTAACATCAATAGTAGATGGACAGCCTATAGTGAATACAATGGATGGTTTCACCATCTACAATTATACAGAGCAAACTATTACGGAAACCCACTTTAAATTGTTCTCTAAAGGTATTAAATTTGTGCCTCAAACTAGAGCTAACATGGTGGACAATATTACAGAATTAAAATTGTATACCAGGAAACTGAATTTTGACATTTTATTTTCAGACAATACACACAATGTAATGAACAACAGGGGCATCCCTTATAGGGGGAGTGTGTTCAATCCATTAATAGATACTTTTGAAAAAATAGTACTGGAAGAAATGTATGAGGTTCAAGAGAGAAATAAAACTAAGAAAATAAAATGGAATCTAAGTCAGGAAGAATTCAAGCTGTTAATTGAGTTGAGGAAAGATGACACTATCAGGATTATGGCCCCTGACAAGGGAGGGGGTGTTGTGTTATTCAGGTCCACAGATTATTCAGATGTTATGCAAAATTTACTATTTGATGAAGAAACATATGCTTTAGTTTCTCCTAATCAAATCAGCATTTCCTATGCACAAATTAATTCCTATTTAGTGGAATATTCAATAAATAATAGAATAGAACAAGAACTATATAATTTTCTATAAGTAAGGAACCCAAAAATCCCCATTTTTTTCGGAATCCCCAAAATACATAAAAATATTGACAAACCACCTTTTAGACCTATTGTGGCAGCGAACAATTCTAAAACTCATCCACTAGCAGTACTAGTTGATTTCTGGGTTAAGCATGTAATTAATGACAGTGAACACTTGGTCAAGGATTCATGGGAATTTTTAGGTAACATAAAAAAAGAGAAATGGCAAGAGAACTTGATTTTTCTGCCTACTGACGTGAAAAATTTATTCACTATGATACCTAAGAGGCAAGGTTTGGAATTCTTGGAAGAAGCACTATTCAATTTTTCAAAGTTAGATCATAGTAAGATTATTTTCATCTGTGAAATCATGGGTTTGATTCTAGACAACAATTTCATCTTCTTTGAGGGAGAATACTACCAGCAGATCAGAGGTGTAGCAATGGGGGCAGCATGTGTCCCTGTTTATGCCAACATAGTACTCTTGGGATGGGAATCTAATTATATATTCAATAGCCTTTACTGGGACAAAATACAACTATATTCCAGGTTTTCGGATGACATATTTGTCTTATAGAAGGGTACGGAAGAGGAGATTTCTGACTTCATGATGTATATAAGTGAAACAACTGACTTCTTAGAGTTTACTTTCAACTATGATTTAACTAGTATTAATTATTTGGATGGGCAAATTATTAGGAACGTGGATGGATTTCGATCACGTATATATAGAAAACCAACATGTTGCAACACGTATTTACATTTTGGGAGCAATAACCCTCCAGCACAAAAAAGAAGTATAGTGAAGGGACAGGCAGTGAGGGTTGCAAGAATGACTTCCCATTACAATGATTTAGAAGTTGAGCTAAGCAAAATACAGTGGATGTTTGAAGAGAGAGGATATCCCAAACAGTTAGTTGAGGAAATTGTTTCAGAAGTACAACATAAGTGGGGTACTGATTACCTTCCATTACTAGGGGTGGGATTACAAAACAACAACTTGGAAAAGAGTAAGGAAAATGACAAATACAAACTAGCATGTGTACTAGAATACAATTCCACAACTAAGGAATTTAGGGAGATAATCAATAAGAATTGGACAATTTTCAAAACTAATCAAGAAATATACAAGAAGTTGGGAGAGGGTCCTAAATTTGTCAATAAGACAGGGCACAATATTAAGAATCTCCTAGAATGCAAGTTAGAACCCAGAACAGTAAATAGTAGGGGTACTAGACCCTGTGGAATGTGTAAACAATGTTGTCACATTCATAAAGAGAAATCAGTAGTCTTGGACAATAGGATGAAAAGTAAGGTAGTATTTGTTAATGGGAATTGTATGAGCAAAGGTGTTGTGTACTTAGCTGTGTGCAACTCCTGCTCATCATTCTATTTAGGAAAGGCAGAGCGGGAACTTAAAAACGGGATGTATGAGCACAACAACGACATTAAAAATAAAAAAAATGAGTGCATTATATAAACATTCTGTAGTATGCCCCTCTTTCATCAAATTTGCATTTGGAATTGTAGCAGATGAAATTAAATCCTAAGGGGGGAAGACTGGAAGAACATGTTAAAGAAAAAAGAAACACAATGGCAATTCAGAACAGCAGCAATGTTTCCCCCAAGTCTAAATGAAAGCATTTCCCTTGTCCCAGTTTTGCAGGAAAGAATAAATAGGAAATAAATAATACACTTAAAACAAGTGACGATTTCTGAGTGTACATTTTAAACTTTTTTAAATAGAACATGTTTTTAGTGAAGAACTGGTAACAGTTTTAGTGTGGAACATAAATCAACAATATTGCTCTATGAATAAATGAATAGTGTAGTGGTAGTTGTCTAATTAATTAATTGTTTTATGTCTGTGATTGGTCATTGATTTCTATTTAATGAAGTAGTATGTGGTTTGCAATGTATTCTGATGAATGCTACACTGTGCATAGCCAAAAGCGCTCGATAAATAAACTTGTTATACAGAAAAACAACCCATCTTGGACTACAGCCTGGATATATTTGTTTTACAAGTTACCTTATAGCTTGGGCTGAAGTGGTAGAGTGGGTAATCTGTGCCAGCCTTTACTGTGTGTGTGTGTGTGTGTGTGTGTGTGTGTGTGTGTGTGTGTGTGTGTGTGTGTGTGTGTGTGTGTGTGTGTGTGTGTGTGTGTATGTGTGTGTGGGTGTATGTGAAAATCAAATCTCAAAGAGTGTGTATGTCAGCTATGTGGAACAGGGACAGAGGGCTCCTTAGTGGTCAGTGTGGATTCTTATCCGGTGCCTGGGGAAAGGCTGAGAGAGTCCAGCCCTAGGATGGGAGTGTCTTCCCTGTGTGCTCTTAAGGGAAATTGTACTTGGTGCAGAAAGCTGTATCTGAAAATACTGTGTGTGTATCTATTTCTCTCAAAGTGAACATTTCCCCACCAGTGCCCATGGTGAGGATTCAGCTCCTTGATCACTGGCTCAGAGGATGGACGTCACATATTGGTGAGCAGTGGTGGGATATTAATTGAACGTCTGTAGCCGCTAGGCAGTTGTCACTGAATGTGCGTGTAGTCTCAGCAGCCAGAAGGTAAACATACAGAGTTTCATTTTAACAACAGTTTTAATTATTTTTATTAGTTTAGTTTAGTCAAGGGAAGCAGTCAAAAATGTCATCAGAGGATTATGGCAAGCTGACAAAGAACCAGTTGGCCAAGGTGTGTGAAGAAAAGGACTGGTGCATGCCAACCTGACTAAAGAGGAAATGATTTTGGCATTTATTGCAGCTATAGCACAGACCAGCAACCAGCAGGATAACCAGTCTGGCAATGGGGATTTGCAGCCCTCAGAAAAAAGACAGCTCACTTTTTCCTCAGAGGACTTAATAACCCATCTGGAATTAAAAAGACTTGAAATGGAGGCCAAATGTTTGGAATTAGAATCAATAGAGAGACTGTGGTAGGCATAACATATGGAATTAGAATCAGCAGACAGACTGTGGCATTTGGAGGCCAAAAAAAATGACAAACAGAGCCAACATGACAGGGAGATGCTGACTCTTCATCAGGGTCATGGAGGTAATGGGAAAGGGAACAACTAAACCCCAGAAGCAATAAGGGTCATTAAATTTCTTCCACAGTTTACAGAGGGTGATAATTTTGAGAGTTTAGTTCATATATCTGAAAGAGTATGTAAACATTATAATGTTCACCAAGGGCTCTGTTTATGGTTCCTGATCCCCCTTACTCCATGTTAAAGCTATAACTGCTGTTTCTAAATTGTCTGATACTGATTGTTTAAACTATGATAAAGTTAAACAATGTTTACCAGAATGTTTTAAGTTAACACCTGAAGCTTACTGAAAAACGTTTCATATAAATAGACGCAAGGCAGATGAAAGTGCTATTATATTGCTGAGTTAAGCACTTATTTTCATAGGTGGGTGAGTGGGTATCAGGCCACCATTTTTGAAAGGCTGGCAGATCTTTTGGTGAGGGAACAAGCCCTTAGCATTTTGCCTGAGGACATGAGGAATCTGGTTGTCAGACCAGGAGTGTAACTCTGCAGATGTGCTGGGGATGAAAGTGCATCTATACTTAGAAAGCAGGGCATCACTGCACAAGAAGGCGATACCCAGTGCTGCATATGGATATAATGGAACCCATGTTGGGTAGCCTGACTCACCTCAAAAGAGGCCACCAGTAACAGAGGAAGCCACTAGTTCAGGTACATTGCCAGGATCAAGGTTTAGATGTTTTAAATGTAACCAGTAGGGCTATACAGCATACAGATGTTGATAGAAACAAGGTGGGTAACAAAAGGTGAGCGAGCCAGCAAGTGTGAATAACAGAATGGCAGTGGTAAGTTGTCTGGAGACAACAGGTGTACCAAACTATCACTGGAGTTTGTATCCTGTCTTAGTGAATGGAAGACAGACCTCTGCTAAAAGAGACACAGCCTCTGACAACCACTGTAAAGCATGCAGTGATTAAAGAGGAGCAGTACTTGCTTAGGCAGTCCACTCCAGTAAGAGATTTAGGAGGGATCCCATTCCAAATACCTTTGGCCAAGGTTCACCTTAAATGGAAGGGTGGAAAAGGAAGAAAGCAAGTAAGTATGTTTAAGAATATCCCTGCAGATGTCTTAATAAGGAATGATTTTGGTAATGCAGTACCTTGTGTGCATGCAGTTACATGCAGTTAAGCTTGGAGACAGCCACATGAGTCTGGTAGCCTTGGGGGGAGACCCAGACAAACCCCACACCTGAAGCCCAGACTGGTTATGTGGCTATTTCAGGGAAGGAGATACCCTGTAGCAGCGAGCCTGAAGGTGAGACATAGCTGCTGGTAGGTACTTATGTTCCCTTGGACAGGGTGACTGCAAGGGCAGAGATGAGTGGTAGTACCCAGGTTGACAGTGAGGCATTGCTGTCAAAAGATACCAAACTTCCAATGGAAGGGAAGCTGAGAATAGTCATAAAGATAAAGTTGAGACAGACTCAGGTCTTGGACCCTATATTGCAAGGCTTGTGGAAGGTAACAAGGGAGGCACCTGACTCAAGGAAAAGGGGAGTCTGTATACTGGAACAAAGGGTTACTATATAGAGAGTGGTCCCTTGAGGGAGGGCTAAAGGGTGAGGTCATACAGCAGTTGGTAGTGCCCAGAGACTACCATCTGGCACTTCTAGCCATTGCCCATGACATTCCTTCTGCAGGTCATATGGGCATACAATGGACCAAAAGATGTATTATGCGTAACTTTTATTGGCCTGGGATTGCAAGGGATGTAGCAGAATACTGCAGGACCTGTGAGCAGTAGCAAAAAGTAGGCAAGGTAGGAAGCAAGGTCAAAGCTCCTTTGATGCTTTTGCTTGTGACTGAGGAGCTGTTTCAGAGGGCAGCTATAGATATTGTGGTGCTTATGAGTACTCCAATTTCCACAGGGAAGAAGTATATCCTGGTGGTAGTAGATTATGCTACCACATAACCTGAGGCATTGGTTCTGTCCTCTATTGAGGCAGAGAAGGTGGCAAATGCTTTGTTAGAGATTTTCAGCATGGTAGGTTTTCCAAGAGAAATTCTGACTGACAGAGGTACCAATTTCATGTCAGACCTGCTGACTTGTCTGTGGGAGTGCTGTGGGGTGAAGCACTTAAAGACCACCCCTACCACCCCCGACTAATGGCATTGTGGAGACGATAAACTCTACACTAAAGACCATGCTATGGGCATTTGCAGACCAGTTTAAGAGAGAGTGGGACAAATATTTTCCCCATTTGATGTTTGCATAGAGAGAGGTATTCCATGAATCTACAGGTTTTCACCATTTTAGTTGCTGTATGGGCATAGGTTGAGGGGGCCTTTAGATCTGATTCATGATTAGTGGGAGGGTGGTGACTGTGAATCCCACAAGGAGTCAGTTGTGGAATATGTCCTAAATCTCAGGACAAAGCTTTGGTAGCTCATGGGATTGGCCAGGAGAACCTGGCAGGAGCCTAACAGCAGGCAAAGGTCTGGTATGACAGGAATGCTCCAGCCCGAGAGTATGCTGTGGGATAGCAGATTATGCTGCTCATTCCTGTCAGACACAATAAGCTGCAGGCAGCTTGAAAGGGACACTTCAAAGTGGTAAGTAGGTTGGTGATGTTAACTACATGGTAAACTTGCTAGACAGGAGGAAGGGGCGCAAATTGTACCATGTTAACATGATGAAGTCTTACCATGATATGAAAGCCATGATGCTGAGTATTTGCAATGGATGGCAGGAGGAATCTAAGGGGGATCTGGTGTCTATCTCATCAGTGAGGATTGGACTGACACCTCAGTGGAAGGGGTAGCAATGTCCCACCAGCTATCCCCTACCCAGGTTCTAGAAATCCAAGCAGCGTTACAGGAGCTTGGGGGTATGTTCACTGGGAAACCTGGGTGCACCTACCTGGTGCAGCACCATGTGGATACAGGACCCCAAAGGCCTATCAAGCAGGATCCTTACAGAGTGCCTGAGTGTGTCAGACAGACTCTGAGGGAGCAGATACAGGAAATGTTGGAATTGAGGGTAATCCAGGAGTCTAGCAGTCCCTGGGGCCTCCACAATGGTGCTAGTATCAAAGAAAGATGGAAGCACCAAGTTCTGTATGGACTACAGAAAACTAAATAGTCACACAGAGTCAGATGCGTACCCCATGCCTAGGACAGATGAAGCCTTAGAGCAGCTGAGTGAGGTAAGTATCTGACCACTACTGACCTGACTAGGAGGTACTGGCAGGTGCCCTTGACTCTGACTGCTATAGTGAGGTTAGCCTTTGTGAATCCTTTCAGATTATATGAGTTCACAAAGATCTCATTCAGGATGAAGCATACCCCAGCAACATTCCATAAGCTGGTAGATCATATCCTAGCAGAAGCAAGAGATTATGCCCTTGCTTACCTGGCTGACATTGCTATCTATATCCATTGCTGACAAGAGCACCTTTAGCATGTTAGGAAGGTCCTGGACAGACTGCAAAGGGCAGGGTTGGCCATTAACTCCAGTAGTGTCAGGTGGGTATGGCAAAGGTCTCCTACCTGGGACATAGAGTGGGAAGTTGTAAGATCAGGCCAGATCCTGCCAAAGTGGAAGCTATTCAGGCTTGGCCCTCCCCATTGCCAAAAAGCAGGGGAGGGCTTTCTTGGGGACAGCTGGGTACTATAGAAAGTTTGTTCCCAATTATAGTACAATAGCTTCTCCCCTCACAGACCTGACAAAGAAAAACAGGCCAGATAAAGTAGTGTGGACCCCAATCTGCATACAGGAATTCCAAAAGCTTAAAGAAGCTTTGGGAGGTCCCCCTGGGTTAGCCAGCCCAGATTACAGCAAATAATTATTTGTTGTGCAGGTGGATGCTTTGAACCATGGGGTGGGGCTGTACTCAGCCAGGTTTCCCCAGAGGGAGAACAGCACCCAGTTGTATATCTCAGGCATAGACCCCAACCCAGGGAGGAATGTTATGCAGCTGTAGAAAAAGAAGGCCTAGCCATAGTATGGGCACTGCAGAAACTTCAACCCTATCTGTTTGGAAGGAAATTCACTGTGGTTACAGACCACAGACCCATTAACATGGCTACATTGAGCCAGCCAGCAAAATGCCAAGTTATTAAGGTGGAGCCTAGGTTTGCAGGCACATGACATGACACTGCAGCACCATAGTTGTGAGAGCAATGCCATTGCAGATGTACTCTCAAGACAGGGTATGGGTTACTATATTCCCAGACAGGCTTATTTCTCTCAAGCAATGTTTCTCCAGGGTGACATGAAAAACTAGCTTTGGTCTTCAAAGCGGGGAGAGGTGTGATAGTGCCAGCTATGCCAGAGAGAGTCGGGCAGTGCATGTGTAACATACGCAAGCATAGCTAGCTGGAGATTATAAAAAATTTATGTCATTTGTATATCAAACTGATTTGTACAGATGCTTGTGTTAAGAATGTGTTTGTAAAGCTGCCTGTGTTAAAAATGTATCAACAGTGGGTCTTGATGGCAGAAAAGAAATATACATATATGTCAGGCTGCATTGTGGTAATGGCTAAAATGCATATATGTTAACAGAGGGTGCTAGAAGGGAAGGTGTTAAGCTCAACCCAACTCATCTTAGGAAAGATAGTTTGAAATTAAATTACTTGTTATAAGCCATACAGACTGTACCTCACAGGTCTGAATGCAGCCAGAGACACAATGTCTGTGAAAACAGGAACTGGGAATCCTGATGTATTGCCCTTAGTGATGAACTAATTGCTACCTTGGAAGGGTGGAAGTGTTGAAATAGTTTTAGAGCTTCCAGATGCTGTAACACATCTTAGCAAAGCTCTATGTGTGTGTATTGGGACACATATGTGCAATATCCTGGTTCAGCTTCTAGGAAAGGGGTAGCGTGGAAACCACAGAGTCAGGTGACCAGATGTGATGTCATTCTGTAACCCAGCACTGAAATGATGCTTTAATACTAGATGTGACAGAAGTCTCAGGGCAGTCTGTTTGTGGATCCTGACAAGAAAGACCACTCACACACATCACCTTGCCTTGTTCTATTAAGTAGGAAACAGTAATCCTTTAAATCACTCAGCAAAATATAGTGAGATTAGTTAAGTATTGTCTTTCTGTATCTGTATGAATCTTTTCATCTGTGTTAAATTTTAATATTTCCTGTGATTGAAACTCTAGTGTTTATTGTAAATAGATATTCAGTATCTCATGTTCTTTTATTATTTATAATTAAATATATTTAAACATTTCTTTGTGGCTGGTCTTTTTAGGAAATATTTAACCTTTGAGAGTACTTGTATTTATTTAGTGATGCTGTGGCACCACGCTCCTGAAAGTCTTGCTATTCGGGCAACATTACCATTGGTATTGGTATTAATTTCACTCAGTATAACTGGATACCCTAAGAGCCTGGTGGCAGTGGAACTACCTTAGTGCCTGGGTTGAAGTGGCAGAGTGGGTAATCTGTGCCAGCCTTTCCCATGTGTCTGTGTGTGTGTGTGTGTGTGTGTGTGTGTGTGTGTGTGTGTGTGTGTGTGTGTGTGTGTGTGAAATCTCAAAGAGTGTGTGTGTGTGTGTGTGTGTGTGTGTGTGTGTGTGTGTGTGTGTGTGTGTGTGTGTGTGTGTGTCAGCTACTTGGAACAAGGACGTAGAGCTCCTTAGTGGTCAGTGTAGTTTCTTATTTGGTGCCTGGAGAGAGACTGAGGGAGTCCAGCCCCAGGACTAGAGTGTGTTCCCTATGTGCTCTTAAGTGAAATTGTACTTGGTGCAGAGAGCTGTATCTGAAAATACTGTGTGTGTGTGTGTGTGTGTGTGTGTGTGTGTGTGTGTGTGTGTGTGTGTGTGTCTATTTCTCTCAAAGTGAACATTTCCTCAACGGTGTCCATGGTGAGGCTTGAGCTCCTTGATCACTGGCCCAGAGGGTGGATGCCAAATATTGTTGAGCAGTGGTGTGGATATTAATTGAACTTCTATAGCCTGTAGGCAGTTGTCACTGAATGTGTGTGTAGTCAGCAGCCACAAGGTAAATATACAGAGTTTCATTTTAACAACAGTTTTAATTATTTTTATTAGTTTAGTTTAGTCAGGGAAAGCAGTCAAAGATGTCATCAGAGGATTATGGCAAGCTGACAAAGAACCAGTTGGCCAAGGTGTGCGAAACCAAAGGACTGGTGCATCCCAGCCTGACTAAAGAGGAAATGATTTCAGCCTTTATTGCAGTTATAGCACAGACCAGCAACAAGCAGGATATCCAGTGTGGTGATGGGGATTTGTAGCCCTCAGAAAAAGGACAGTTCCCATTTACCTCAGAGGACTTAATAACCCATCTGGAATTAAAAAGACTTGAAATGGAGGCCAAATGTTTGGAATTAGAATCAATGGAGAGACTGTGACAGACAGAACATATGGAATTAGAATCAGCAGACAGACTGTGGGTTTTGGAGGCCAAAAAAATGAGAAATAGAACCGACACGAGAGGGAAATGCTGACTCTTCATCAGGGTCATGGAGGTAATGGGAAAGGGAATAACTGAACCCCAGAAGAAATAAAGGTCATTAAATTTCTTCCATGGTTTACAGAGGGTGATAATTTTGATAGTTTTATTCATATATCTGAAAGAGTATGTAAACAGTATAATGTTCACCAAGGTCTCTGGATATGGTTCCTGACCCCCATTACTCCATGGTAAAGCTGTAACTGCTGTTTATAAATTGTCTGATACTGATTGTTTAAATTATGATAAAGTTAAACAACGTTTACCAGAATGTTTTAAGTTAACACCTGAAGCTTACTGAAAAAATGTTCTGTATGAATAGACGCAAGGCAGATGAAAGTGTATGTGATTATATTGCTGAGTTAAGCACTTATTTTCATAGGTGGGTGAGTGGGTGTCAGGTCACCACTTTTAAAAGGCTGGCAGACCTTTTGGTGAGGGAACAAGCCTTTAGCATTTTGCCTGAGGACATGAGAATCTGGTTGACAGACCAGGAATATAACTCTGCAGATGTGCTGGGGATAAAAGTGGATCTATACTTAGCAAGCAGGGCATCACTGCACAAGAAGGGGATACCCAGTGCTGCATAAGGATATAATGGAATCCATGGAGGGCAGTCTGAACCACCCCAAAAGAGTCCACCAGTAACAGAGGAAGCCACTAGTTCAGGTGCATGGCCAGAATCAAGGTTTAGATGTTTTAAATGTAACCAGTGGGGCCATGCAGCATACAGATGTTGACAGAAACAAGGTGGGAGAACAAAAGGTGGGAGAGCCAGCAAGTGGGAATAACAGAATGGCAGTGGTAAGTTGTCTGGAGACAACAGGGGTACCAAACTATCACTGGAGTATGTATCCTGTCTTAGTGAATGAAAGACAGACCACTGCTAAAAGAGACACAGCCTCTGACATAACCACTGTAAAGCATGCAGTGATTAAAGAGGAGCATTACTTGCTTAGGCAGTCCACTCCAGTCAGTGATTTAGGAGGGACCCCATTCCAAATATCTTTGGCCAGGGTTCACCTTAACTGGAAGGGTGGAAAATGAAGCAAGCAAATAGGTGTGCTTGAGAATATCCCTGCAGATGTCTTGATAGGGAATGATTTTGGTAATGCAGTACCTTGTGTACATGCAGTTAAATGCAGTCAAGCTTGCAGACAGCCATGTGAGTCTGGTAGCCTAGGGGGAGACCTAGGCAGACCCCACACCTAAAGCTCAGACTGGTTATGTGGCTATTTCAGGGAAGGAGATACCCTGTAGTAGTGAGCCTGAAGGTGAGACATAGCTGCTGGTAGGTACTGATGTTCCCTTGGACAGGGTGACTGCAAGAGCAGAGGTGAGTGGTAGTACCCAGGCTGAAAGTGAGGCACTGATGTCAAAAGATACCAAACTTCCTATGGAAGGGGAGCTGAGAAGAGTCATAAAGATAGAGTTGAGACAGGCTCAGCTCTCAGAACCTATATTGCAAGGCTTGTGGAAGGTAGCAAGGGAGGCACCTGACTCTCAAGGAAAAGGGGAGTCTGTATACTGGAACAAAGGGTTACTATAAAGACAGAGGACCTTTGAATTAGGTCTACAGGGTGAGGTCATACAGCAGTTGGTAGTACCCAGAGACTACCATCTGGCACTTCTAGCCATTGCCCATGACATTACTTCTGTAGGTCATATGGGCATAAAATGCACCAAAATATGTATTATGCAGAACTTTTATCGGCCTGGGATTGCAAGGGATGTAACAGATTACTGTAGGACCTGTGAGCAGTAGCAAAAAGTAAGCAAGGTAGGAGGCAAGGTCAAAGCTCCTTTCATGCTTTTGCCTGTGACTGAGGAGCTGTTACAGAGGGTAGCTCTAGATATTGTGGTGCTTCTGAGTACTCCAATTTACACAGGGAAGAAGTATATCCTGGTGGTAGTTGATTATGCTACCACATACCATGAGGCAGTGGCTCTGTCCTCCAATGAGGCAGAGAAGGTGGCAAATGCTTTGTTAGAGATTCTCAGCATGGTAGGTTTTCCAAGAGAAATTCTGACTGACAGAGGTACCAATCATTCCTACTGGACTGGCTTGTGTGTGGCGCTTTGGGGTGGGTGGGTTAAACTAACTCATTCCCTCTGGTACAGGTCTTTTGAGTGTGCGCCTTTAACTCCCAGTGGGAGTGGCTTAAGCCTTTAAAAAATGAAGTTATCACCTTACAGTTCTAGAAAATACTCATTGAGAGAGGTCAAATGTCAATGCAGTTTTGTTTGTCATCACATATGCTTCAAGACATAATATCCTGGTACCTTGTATGTAACATGGTTTTGGAATTATTAATGCAAATATGAACAATCAATATTTGATGCCTAGAGGAGCAGTAGGAGTTAACAAGAGATGCCCTGGAGCACACACTCTAGGGCATCAAATATCGATTGTTCATATTTGTAAAGCTACCTGTGTTGAAAATGTATCAACAGTGGGTCCTGATGGCAGAAAATAAATATACATGTATGTCAGACTGTATTGTGGTAATGGCTAAAATGCATATATGTTTACAGAGGGTGCTAGAAGGGAACGTGTTAAGCTCAGCCCAACTCACCTTAGGAAAGATAGTTTGAAATTAAATTACTTGGTATAAGCCATAAAGATTGTACCTCACAGGTCTGCATGCAGCCATACAAACAATGTCTGTGAAAAAAAAGTCTAGGAATCCCGCTGTATTGCCCTTAGTGGTGAACTAATTGCTACCCTGGAAGGGTGGAAGTGTTGAAATAGTTTTTTAGCTTTCAGATGCTGTAACACTTCATAGCAAAGCTCTATGTGTGTGTATTGTGACACATATGTGCAAGATCCTGGTTCAGCTTCTAGGAAAGTGGTAGTGTGGAAACCACAGAGTCAGGTGACCAGATGTGATGTCATTCTGTAACCCAGCACTGAAATGATGCTTTAATACTAGATGTGACAGACGTCTCAGGGCAGTCTGTGAAACCTGATGAGAAAGACCACTCACTCACGTCACCTTGCCTTGCTCTATTAAATAGGAAACAGTAATCCTTTAAATCAGTCAGCAAAATATAGTGAGATTAGTTACGTATTGTCTTTCTCTATCTGTGTGTATCTTTCCATCTGTGTTAAATTTTAATGTTTCCTGTGATTGAAACTCTAGTGTTTATTGTAAGCAGATATGCAGTATTTTCATGTTCTTTTATTATTTATTTTTTTATTATTTTATTTTATTTATTATTGTATTTATTATTTTATTATTTATTTATTTTTTATTTAAATATATTTAAACTTTTCTTTGGGGCTGGTCTTTTTAAGAAATATTTAACCTTTGAGAATACTAATATTTATTTAGTGATGCTGTGGCATCACGCTTCTTAAAGTCTTGCTAGTTCATCAACATTACTGTTGGTATTAGTGTTAATTTCACTCGGTATAATTAGATACCCTGGTAAGAGCCTTAGATTAGCTGGCTGGTGGCAGTGGAACTACCTTATAGCCTGAGCAGAGGTGGTAGAGTGGGTAATCTGTGCTAGTCTTTCCTAGGTGTGTGTGTGTGTGTGTGTGTGTGTGTGTGTGTGTGTGTGTGTGTGTGTGTGTGTGTGTGTGTGTGAGAGAGCAACTTGGAACAGGGACACAGAGCTCCTTAGTCATCAGTGATGATTCTTATTTGGGGCCTGGAGAGAGATAGAGTTCAGCCCCAGGACTGGAGTGTGTTGCCTGTGTGCTCTTAAGAGAAATTGTGGTTGGTGCAGAGTTGCATCTGAAAATACTGCGTGTATCCATTTTTGTTCCAAGTGAACATCCCTCACTGATGTCAGTGGTGAAGATTGAGGATCCTTGATTACTGGCCCAGAGGAGGGATGTCACACTCCTCACAAAATGGATGGCTAGTAAGGAAAGACTCTTCTCAATTACAAATTTGAGAGCAGCAGAACTAGCTGGTTGGAATGGAGGCAGTTTGGCATTCTGGTCACATAATTTGTCCGTTGTAGTACTGATGGGTTTCTTGAAGGTCTCATGTGCTGCGTATTTATCAGGAAAAGCTTAAAACCTAAGTTGGAGGACACTGAGAAGTTTGTAGATAGGCAATCTTAGAGTACTAAAATGTGCACTTTGAAAGAATCTTAGGCAAGTCTCAGATAAAGAAAAGCAGAAAAGTGCTGCAGTACAAAAGAAATGCATTAGGAACTTGGATCTAAGTGCTTCTTGTCACAGCAAGCTTTCATCTGGCCAGGTACAATGAACTGGGGTTAAGATTTTTCTGGCCTTCTGGAATATGCATGTTTTGATCTTGCATTTTGTGAGATTAAGATGTATTAAGGACCTTTACTGTGGTCAGCAGCATGGAGTGGACTACTAAAGTTATTGGAGCCTCTAGCCATAAGCTGTCTTGTTGAAAGGAGTACAATTATTTCAGCCATTGAGAGGCTATGATAAGTAGCCTTAAATAATTACTCAGTTTCCTTGACAAATACTATTAGGATAAATGGGGGAAGGCCCTAATTTCATTAGCAAGTGCAGGTATAAACTAGCAATGCTTCTGACTTGGTGCTCTAAGGGCAGAATATATTCAGGTGATTGGAAATGAAAATAGTTCAGTAACTGGAGGATTCTACCACTCTCCTATCTTGAAAACAATGATCTTGTATAGTTTCCTTTTCTGCAGTTCTCCCCAAACCATTGCTTAACAGTGACACTACATTGTTGCTGCTAGGAATCTAAATTTATTGATTTATTGACATTTGATTATCAGAAAAGTTTGATTGGCTAGAAGCCTGTTTTTAGCAGAGGCCCAGGGAGAAAAGCTCCACATTATCACAAAACTTTTTACGGACAATAATTTTATCTTTAAAAATAAAACAAAAACTTCTGCAGTTTAAATAATTTAACTATTTAGACATAATATAAAAACATTGGTTAAGAATCGATACAAGGTATACGACAATCTTCTAATATTTAAAGAAATTTTAGACAGTCTGTAGACAAATTAAAGGTAAGTTAGTCTAATACTAATAGAAATTGCAATATGAAGTGAGGGAAAAACAGGCGTATGGTATATTTATTATGAGAGACAGTCAGGGAAGAGAATTAGATAGCAGTAAGGAAGTGAAGAAGGGGGAGTATGAAGGTATAAGGTATGAAAAGGTACTTTTTCACATTAAGGGATATAGTTTATCCTTATTTTTAAACAAGAGCAGAGCCAGATATTAGGTAGGAAGTCTTTCAGAGTGGTTTTGAAAGATGGGAGGAAGGGTATAGACCTGATGGATGCAGGTAAGGAGTTTCAGGCCTTAGCAACCCTGTTCGAGTAGAGACAATGCCCAGCAGATTTACTAGGTTTGTAGACAGACAGCAGTTTGTGGTCACTGGAGTGCAATGACTGACTGGAAGCATAGTTGTGTAGAATGTTTTTTCAGTGTTGGACAGTCAGATGGATGCTGGATTATTTTACAAGTGGTAAGAAGATGTGTATACGTTAGTCAATGTGGCAGCTCTAATCAATTTAGGCTTTTTGGTGCTATATACTGGTAGGGTCTGAAAGGAGTATTTGCTGCAAATTTAGCAACTTTGTTTTAGCATTGTTCAGATTTTAATTTTTGTGAAGCCTGGAGTTTAATAAGGATGGGAGCACCACAAAGAAAAGTGTGGTGGAGATAAGTAGTGGCAAGTGTAGCTTTATTTGCATTGGTAAGAAAGTTTTCGGCTCTATAAAGAATCCCTAGTTTTTGATGAGTTTTTCTTACGCAATTTTGTACATGCAGGTCAAATGTAAGATTATCATCCACTATCACCCCTAATAATTTGCTATGAGAAGTGACTTCAATGGTTGCATTATCAAGAGAGAGGATTTTCTATTTTGTTTTTTTTTCATGAGAAAGGGATTTTGGGGAAAAAATAGTAGTTTGGTCTTTTTAGGATCGAGCATGAGTTGTGAGTTACAAAGCCATGTTTCAGTGGCTGTTACAGCTTCCTGAGTAATGTTTTGGAGATGTACTATGTTGTCAGATAGGCAAATGAGAGTGGAATCAACTGCATATTGTAATAGGGTGGCCTGTTGTGTGGAAGTACAGAGGGTATTGGTGGAAATGTTAAAGAGGAGGGGACCAAGGATAGAGACTTGTGGTACACTGGTGGTGACTCGGAGGTAAGGAGAGATTATAGAGTGCATTTTACTGACTGATACCTATTAGATAGGTAGCTTTTGAACCACAGAAGAGTGGGTTGAGAGAGACCAAGTGCGGACATTTGAAGCAGAAGTTTGCTGTAACAAACATTGTTGAAGGCTTTAGACAAGTCTAAAAATAAGGAATAGACTAGTTTGCCATTTTTTGTAGCTTTATTGACAGTATCTGTATAGGTTAGAAGGGCAGTGCTAGTACTATGGGAAGGATGGAAGCCATGTTGTGAAAAGGATAGGAGTTCTTCCTGCAGGAAATAGTCTAGCAATTATTTTTGAATACATTTTTCAAGTATTTTGGTGAGGGAGAGAAGATTGCTATAAGTCTAAAGTTATTAATGTCTGTTGAATTTCCTCAATTGTGCAGAGGGACAATGTGTGACTTTTTCCAGAGAGACACAGAGAGAGAGAGAGAGAGAGAGAATGTAGGATTTCTGGACTGACCTATTTATAAGGAGTGAGACAGGACAGACAATACTATTGGCTGCTATTTTAGGCACTTGCTTGGAAGGTGTGTGTTTAGGTTTGTGGCTAGGCCCCAAAGCTTAATGGCTAACCTGCAGAGGAGTAAAAGTGGGTGCCCCCACCAACTTATTGATGAACCATATCACAGTTGTGTTGTTTGTTACCACTTATAGATTCCATGGCTTAAATGCTGACTTGAAGGCCTAGACTGTATGGATAATTGCAACTGTGTACTTCATATTTACATAGTTCCTCTTGACAGTATTTGTGGCAAATGCCTTGTGCTTTGAGATGGAGAATATGAGCCTTGCTAAGCATCTGTAGTCTGCATTTAACTCAACTGTGCAATGGTGAGAAGGAGCCAGGGATAGTGCTAATCAGAGCAGCCCACATGTACAGTAACTCCATTATGGAGTGTATGAGGTGAGTTCTCATTCTCTCTCTCTCTCTCTCTCTCTCTCTCTCTCTGCCGACTGACTGTATCAGTCCCAGAGGATCTTTAGGTACCACTGAATCTTTCTCATTTGTATATCTTGCATAGAGGATAGCATAAAGGCAGGTGCAAATTCATGCTGTTTATAAATGAAGATTTGTCTGGAAGAGCTAGGCAGACTTAAATGAGGCAATCAACCATTCAGACTCGGGAGGGGGGGGTAGACCTGAACCTGGTGTGGTGTACCTCTCTTGATTCTCTGAGAAATATTAACTGCAGGGTATAACTTACCACATACTGTACAGCACCCCTCATTTCCCCATTTTCCTATGACTATAGGCTCTCTCATGGCAATCCTGCCCCTGTCATTACTAATACTCTTCTCTATACCCAGTTGCAATCCTTTTTTGTCTATGGCTTTTAGACCAAGTAGTAAATTCCTAATCATAAATGAAAATTAAGGCAACTTCTTTTCCTTCTCCTTTGGACAGTTATCCTTAGAATTTGCTTTCTAGCTTAGACAGATTCTTATATGTAGTATCCTGGAATGAACTCAGCACTCCTATTCTTAAATACACCAGTCCAGCCATCTTTTCTATTCCTATACAGTCCCCTTTTCTTTTAGTTGCACCTATGCATACCACTGCTGTTTCTTCCAAGATCCCCTGGAGATTGATGTCTGTCACAAATTCACTGTAGGCACACCGAGGTATACAGCACAGTGACCACAGCTTTAATAATGACATGCATGTGGGCAGGGGATTTGACGTGCATCATGCTTGGTGTACAGTATATGCTTATGTAACTACATCATATGAAAGTGTACAACATTATGGAGGATATCTTGCGTGTTGCTGTAGTCACAGTTATACTCCAATATGTGTTTTATGGAATGTTACTTAGACACAGTGAAGGGGGTAGCAATGCATACACACCATTAATAAAGACATTGTCCATTGTACTCTGCATGTTCACTATCACTGACCATGCCTACTGGGGGCCATGGACACTATCCCCCTGCATGCACTTCGTTATTGAAGCTGTGGGTATGGCACTGTGTGCTCCTCTGTACCTGCAGTTAATCTGCAACAGCTATCCATCTCTGCAGCTAAGTTTCAGTTCAGCCACATAAGCCCAACCAAATATATGGACAGGGAAATGTGTAATTGGCTAACTGTCTGACCCTTTTAGCACCTCTGCACTTGCAATTTAAAATATAAGTTATCTGATCCTTCTACTTTACTAGTCTTCATGACCTGTATTGCCTATGCACCTCTTTCTCATCTGCAGTCCTCTCCCCACTTTATACATCTGTGTCTTCTGATCTACATCATTCTTGTGATATGTCCTGACTTCACTCTTTTATCTCCCCAGGTCATGCCTCCCTTTCTAATCTTTCTAATCCTAGAATACTATATAGTATTTGTCTATAAGCTTCACTGAACTAACATGATTCTTGCACTGATTTGCATCTTGCCAGTTCCCATCCTCAGGTTGTACCCCTTTTTTTCTACAGGGGTTAGGTCAATCAATCCTGGAGTTAACTTGCGGGTACCCATCCAAACATGTAAGTATCATTTGAAGAATCATAGCACATTAAAATGTTTAATCTAGATGGGTAGTCAGTTCCATTTAGCAGTCTGTTCCATCTAGACTTTTACTTTCACCTTATTGGTCTGTCTCCCTATTTATTTCCTAGTGCTCTTCCCTTGTACCATGTACAAGTCTTTTCACTATACTTTCTCCAAAGGCAATCTTTTTTTATATCTTGCTCTGAGCCACTTGTTGACATTAAAGGGTAAATGATACTAAAGTTTTGATGGGTTATTTGATTAATGGGGGTATACATATCCTGTTAGACTGTGCCATGATACATATAGTCATAATGCGTGATGCCATTTCTCCAGCAATGGCTGACTGATTGGTATCTTGGAGGTATACTCCTGTATACATGCTTCCCTGCAGACTTTTAATTTAGTAAGAGCTTATATTTAGTGTTTAGAGAGGTTTAATTTGTTTTACATAGGTGTTTTGGCCTTGTTTATGAAATTTACATGCACTTCTTTTTGGCTTTATCTTTACATATGGCTAGCAGATTTCTAGATATACCTGTACCTTGTTTCAGCATTACTACACAACTTTCTCATAATGTAGACTAAATGGGAAACTTAGACTAAATGGAATCTCTTTTTCTGCAAAATGTTAAATAAATGTAACCAACTGTAAATTGTTTTTCTCTGTAAAACGTACACTGAATGAAACTAGATTTTATGTTGTATTCTCTAACTGGAGCTTTTCTCCTTGGGTCTCCACTGAAAATAGATTTCTAACCCAGCTGGACTAACCCGGTTAACAAATGTCAATAAATAAATAAATAAATAAATAAATAAATAAATTCTTCCTACGTTAAAGTATTGCCCATGTTTGGGGGTTGCTTTTAGGCATGCAATCAAGACCATGCTCTGCCTCTTTTCCCAGCTGCCTTCCCAGAGCCAAAGGGAGGAGTAATGCTTCATTTGCTTTGCATTTAGGGGAAATGTTTATCCTGAAGCATGAATCAATCACTTTAGAATGTACTGTAGGGTGGTATTAGAATTTTGTTGAGTTGTAATTGGTGACCAGCCAACACATGCAAGTTTACCAAAAAGTATTGTATTTTGTTTAGACAAGGTTTGACATGAAACTAGTTTGCCCGGGAATGGCTAATTATTCTTGGAAAAGGTAGTTGTTACTGTGTCAAGAACATTTATAAAATAGGCTTGAATCTGTGTATGGTGAAGGTGTAGTGGAATATTTATTAATCAAAATTTAACTCTGTAGTTACCAGTTTTTGGATTTAGCCTCATGAGGGATTTAATATGAGTTAAGACTGTACTTATTCACTTAGTTAGAAGGGAAGTTTGTTGGGTTTCAGTGTAGACTGAAATTTCCTCAGATGATGTAACTGATATTATTTGTAAGCTTTAGTATTTTGTTTAATATGGGGAAGTAGTTCTGATATGAGTTGACAGGGATGGAAGTAAAGCTATATGCCACCTTTATTTATATAGTATCATGGTACCTAGCTAGGAACTTGGTGTGTGAATTTGTTTGACCTAAATACTGGTAAAGACGTAAAGATGGAATATTATTTATTAGAAATAGTGCACTTTTACAAGGGTGTTATTTCTAATCTCTTATTTTACAAAACAGTCTAGTAGCAGGAATGTAGCGCAAAGGCTTGAGCTAGGATTTTGTAATGGGTATAATGTGTAGTTGGTCTGAGATGTCTATAGCTCTGTGTGGTAGAATTCATTACTAATACCTCCAGCACTGACACTGATACTTTTGCCTTTTTTTTTACTACGAAAAAGGGTACAATCAGGGCTATGACTGAGCAGGATGTTGAAAGAAGATGTATGTTGAAAAGCACTGAAATACAAAGCAGCAATAATTAGGATAGCTCCCCATTTAAATGTCAACACACGAGTGCTGGCAAACTGTGAAAAAAAAGATTGAAAACTCAGGAGGAGAGCGAATCTTGAACATCACTCTTCTCCTTTGAATTTCTCTTTTGAAGAGCACAAGCCAACCCACACTCCCTCATCAGTTCTGGGATCATATACTTAGGAGAAAAGGGAATAGTCCAAGAAATGGCTATTTCGGACTTGGCATACATAAGTCAATTTTTGGCCATTCAGTTTCTGTATTTTAGGACTCAGTCTAATGGGTGCCAACATTTCAAATGGTTACCAGTTAGGACTCTTTGTTTTAGGGGTGCATTTGGGAATTCAGAAAAGTATGCCTTGTTCTGGGCCTCCATATATAAGTGGTGTTAAGATAGTGTAATTTGACAGAAGACCCACAATGATGTAGTTGCAATTATTAGTTTGCAATTGTATGACTTACACAGAGTGTAAGAAATAACATGATTCTCACCTATATATATATATATATATATATATATATATATATATATATATATATATATATATATATATTTATATATAGATGTATAATGGTGGAAAGGTAAGAATTGTGGTGGCTGGTAAGAGGGCCTCACTTTGATAGTTTCTTGCAATGTGAGATCAAATTATCATTTGGCAGATATGTGATGCATTCGTACAGTTTAGTAGTGAAAATGGAATAAATATTATTCTTTTGTACAATACATCACTGATCTTCATCAGATGGGAATGGGCATAAAGGACTATTTCTATTATAGATATTCCTCAGGTTGACGTGGAAGAAACAATAGTCGATGGAGAGTATGGCTGTGTTTGTGAAGAGGAAGAGATGTCAGCGGGTGAGAAGTTAGCATCAGTTCCAGAGTGACTGGGGACTGGATTTGGATCTATATCACCATTAGTGTTAAGGTGATGCACATATGACATGTTAGCTTCTATATCTGGTTTTAATACTGTGTTAATGTTTTAAATCCACATTCTACAACTCATACCTTATCTGTTTAGAGATATTTATTTATGGTTTATTTTAAGTTGTTTATTATTTCCTTTGCATCTGATGCTTGGTGCCTTAGTATACCTATTCTTTCATTGTTTTCTTACTGTTTATATTTGTATGGTTATGTAGGCTCACCATCTTTTCAAATTCCCTAAGTGGGACATTCTCCACAGTATCAGAATATTTTGGCATGAAAACACTGATAACCAATGCAAATGACTGGGTTTCACTTTTTGCCAAAATAAAAGTTCTCTGTTTATGTTGTTTTGTATTGTATTAAGATGTTTCAGATAGAGAATAATTGTTTTGTGCAATAATCAGAGGAATGTTAAAATATTTTTGGCCTAAAATACCAGGGCATTTTTTTGCAGTAGAAAGCTACCCAAATAGTGATTGCCCTCATATTTATATATATATAATACTTTGTGTGTGTGTGTGTTTGTGTGTGTATCTATATCTGTATATATATATATATATATATATATATATATATATATATATATATATATATATATGTATCCATATCTATATATGTAGTTTCACTTTCAAACCTCGAAATATTGTATCTCGAGATGAAAATATCAAACGTGAAACGCACAAACCACGGAACCTATGCCCAGGCAAGTAAACATTTACCCATTGTGGAGAGGTATGCCATTTCCCCACTATAGTGCAATCCCAGAGTTGGTATATGTAGTTGGGGGGGTGGCGGGTGTTGCACCCCACCTAGGTGGGTTTACGACAGTGTTGTATGTTCCTTGTAGTTTTGGGCAAGTATTTATTTGCCCTGGGATAATTTCCATGGTTCATGCTTTTATGATATTTTCAGCTCAAGATACTGAAATTTGACAATTTAATTATTTCAAAGTTTTAATGTGAATCCATATATACATATATGGGCAGGATTCACGAAGCCTCTGTGTAAGAGTTATAACTCATACACTGAGGCTGCAGTTAAACGGAGTGATGTCAGCATGCTCTGCATATTCATGAGAGCATGCTGAATCACACCTAAGGCTAACACGGTCCGTGTAAGACAGTAGGGGGTGTGTCCGTAGGCCGAGCCCTGTAAGCGGACACGCCCCCAGAAGAGTAAAAGTGCCCAAAGTAAACACCCACGCCAGAGTCCATGGAAATGTGAATAAACACAACACAACACATGTCCCCACAGACTACGAACATAAAATGTACAAATGAACATCACATAATTTTTTTTTAAATTGTAAAGATGTTTAACAGTGAGTGCGCTCGTTTGCGCGGGCATGCCCGTAGCGCAGCTACAGTTAGCAGTCAGTGGGAAAGCATATAAGAACTAAATATACAAAGTAAGCCAAGAAGCAATAGCGTAGCAATAGAGATGTTGGCTGAAGAGCAGGCATTCATGGTTCACGCCCCCACAACACCAATTTTTATTATTAGCAAAATAAGCACGAAACAAGTCCCTGACAAATATGTACACATAAAATCACATTTTATGTAAAATGTAATGAAATAGCCCATTTATATTGAAGAAATGTGAGGTAACAAAACAATAAAAAATGCCAGATGTGCCCATAGCTGAGCTACAGTTTAACAGGGTGAGTGCATCTGCCCGTAGGTGAGCAGTGGTTTAACTGGTGCAAAATGAGTGCCTGTAGCTGAGCAGTGGTTTAACACATTAAATCTATGTGCCCCTAACTGAGCTGAGCATAATATGTGTGCTGATAGCCAAATGAGGCTTAAACCAGCGTACCCCGTTGCGCGGAGCTGCGCACTGCGCAAACAAGCTAACCGACGGGCAACGTTGAGCAAGCTGTATCAAAACTGCCTTTACACAGACACACCCCTCAGCTTGTCTAGACAGTCATAAAAAATAAAAAGTAGTGGCCAGGTTCGAACCCAGGATACTATACACCATAGTCAAGGTACTGAACCACTAAGCCATGACAGCAGTACCTATAAATGCAATAATAGCTAATATATAGGAATGAATACAAACTGGAGCATGACAATGCAGGTTTACTGAAGTTGATACAATTCCAAAATGGCCAATCACAGATATGTGCAGGAAAAACGGACTATATAAGCCCCATAGGCGGGAATACACAGCATAAACGATTGTAGAACTGAACTGCAGCCAGAATGACAGGAGTAGGAGAGGGTAGTTGCTTTTGAGCACAGAGGTGGGGCATTGAGGAGTCCAGGTACATGGTCTGGCTCCTAGTCCACAATCATGAGGCCCAACTCATGGGGCTGAGGCGTGGGACCGGTTGGCTCATGATCTCACCAGTACCACAGGGATTCCAAGGACTGGTGAGCAGGTCCGTCACCACCATGCAGACCTGAAGAGATGCAAGCAGGACCAATTGAACCTTTGGATCCAGGAGGCCCGGCAAATGCCCAACACCCCACTACTGAGTAAGTTACATTTAATTATGTATGTAAGAAATTAAACTAGCTGATATTATGGAGATGTGTATTCCAATATTACTTCATTTATATTACAGCTGCAGGTGTCTGTTCTGTGAACCGCAGAGCCTATGGCGATAGGCTGGTGCGGTTGCGCCACCAGGCAGGTCAGTAATCCACTACCAGTAACTGTAAAGAAATATAAAAGTATGACAGTCAGCAAAAGAGTGCAGTGTAGTCACTAAGGAATAAAATGTGCAAGTAACAGTGTGAAAGTGTTTGCAAGTATTGCTTGATTACAAAAGTGTGTTGCAGCCTGTAAGCCAAACAGAAAAATGAAAATGTCTGACATAAATTCTGAAATAAAAATGCCCCACCTGTAAGAAAATAGTACACAACCTGTAGCAGGCTGAAAAGTATAGCTGCAGAAGATGATGAAATCACATGTGTGAAATATATCCCTGTTGAAATACTGAAACATGACAGAAGTTAGACTGCTGGAAAGGATTGTAATAACTACAGGTAAAACATGTCAATAAAGCCTAGAAGTAAGTACCATCCTGAATAGTAAAATGAAAACAAGTGAGAGAGTGTGAGAAAGTGTCATGAATCCAGCAATACAGTAGTAATAACCCCTGAATAAAGTATACTGCAGCCAGTACAGAATGAAATGCATGTGAGAATCCAAACCAAACAGTGAAATATGTTCAAAGTGTTGCTGCATCTGGAATGTGTATCCCAAAATCTGGATATGTTGCTCTCAGTCTGCAATATGCAGATAGTATGATTGTCTGATATACCAAACATCCACACTTGTGTACAGCTATATAAAGCAAATGTAGCAGGATGATGTAGCTGAACAAAGCTAGATATGAATGTGTATGAAGAACAATAAAATGTATATTGATGTTGCAGTAACAGTCCTATCACCAAGTTGAAATAGTTATCATATAGGAAACCGTAGTTAGAACAGTAGTGTGTATATATGTGCAGCTATTAGAAATGTACAGCATATGTATTGGTATTCGAAGGTGTTAATATTATTTTCTTCACCCCACCCTATAACCACATATAACCCATTCCACGTGAAAATGGTATGTGCAATCATAATTAACACCCCTGGACATTTGTCCTGTTGGGTCATATATATTTGCATGTCCGTTGATGCATCTGCCCTGTTCATACATCCAAACCTGATGGCCTGTTGCCATCAATCAACCCTGCATGTTGTTGGACTGTGTTCAAATTATGCATGTGTTATGCTCGCTGTTCAATGGTGTGAATATCTGGGTGTTTGGTTAATGGGAATACTAATGCATGCTGTTACAACTAATTGTGAATGGTATTATATGTCACTAACCCAAACTGTCATGACATAATGCAAAACATAGGACGACAGGGAAGGCGGGTTCCAGTGGACCCACCTCTCCCACCTCAGCTGGCGAGTGCACCTGGCACTAGTGCCCAGTCTGGACCCTCCTCCGGTGGCCCTGTGCCACCTGCGGGTGGAAGCGCTGCAGGTGATGGGGCTCGCCCCCCCTCTGCAAGTGTGGCCGGAGGAGAACCACCACTCACCCTCCGTAGCATCCGGACTGTGGTGCGTAGGGAGATTTGGGACTCTGTTCTCGAGCCCCTACGCCAGCTTGAGACACGGGTGGCACAACTTACGGGTATGCCTGTTGTCCAGCCTACACAGCCCCCAGCACAGCCCTGTCCTGGGCAGTGAAGGAACAGTGGCAATTGCCTATGGGTGGGGATATCAGTTCCACTGTTGCCATCTGTGGGCTCATGGGTTCTGGATATCCAAACCTCCATCCCCGTCAATTGTGTAACCCCCCACACGTGTCATACACCGCCCCTGTATGCATCTTGTTTGTCTTGTCTGTTTACCTACCCAACCTACCTCCCCAGCTGTACCGACTTCCTTCACCTGACATACCACTCTCACCTGAAAAAAAAAAAGGGCACTCTGTACCCACAAAAAAATTACGCCCCATACATAGCTGCCCATTCCGCACACATGTCTGCTGGACATGGAAACTATCAATTACAATTGGCTGTACAACAGGTATTATTGTTGTCCTGACACCTCTCTCAGGGGTGGAAGGTTTCAAATGTCACACCAAATTACATACATATGCACAGCTGTTGCTAATGAAGAAATGGGCATCTATGGGCCTTACCTACATCCCTCCTGCAAATCCCAAGCTTGTTTCCCTACTGTCTTACCCTCTTTGTGACCCCTTTTTCACCACTTTCCTGTCTCCCCATTTTCATTTCTTTCAAAGAAAATAGTGTGGGTGTGCGCCAGAATAAGCACTGTTAAGCAGGTAAGCGGGTGTGCGCATGTGTGTGTGGTGCTAACCACCAGTGCACGTGCGTAAGCTCCGCGCAAACCAGCGCTAACCCGGTCGCAACTGCTTAAAAGTGCCTTAGTCACTTTGATTGACAGGTCCTGTACTCAGTTCAAAAGCAAAATAAAATCCCACTGTCAGTCCCGAACCCAGGACCTTGGAAACAGTAGTCTGTATGACCTACCACTAAGCCATGACTCTTATACAAGAACATTGTGCTAAAATAAATATAACATGTAATAGTAGGGATAAATGTAAAGGGAATATAGGATGTGTAGTACCCAAAGCATGTCATGTAGATTTACTGTCAAAACTACTGGATTCCCATAATAGTAGTGTGTGAACAGAAACAGCCATGCTAGTTGGTAGCTTGTAGGTAATAATGTCAGTTAATGTACATATATAAATGTATGTATATGTACATATATATATATAAATATATATCTATATATAGTTGTAGGTGTCATTGTGCATACACACTTACTATAGGGAACAGGAGAGAGGAATGGAGAAATGTGAATCTACAACACAGCCTGAATCATGAGAGAGATACTAACCTTTACACTCACAGAACAGTGTCCACAGCATACCAGCATGGTCCCCGCCCTTACAATCTGAAAGGGCAACGCCTATCTCACATACCCTTTTATAGCACTGACCTGAAATCACAGTGAGAACTGCAATCAGTACACAACTGGCTGTATGCAATTAGCAAATGCTGGCTTACAATTGGTGCAGAGGCCATCACATGGACCTATGCAGATACCTACAAAAGCATCCTGTACTAACACTCCAAACGTGCAATACATTCATTGCACTGTCTGGAAGCAGACAGAGGGAGAGAGACAAACTGAGACAGAGAGGAAAAAAAAAAAAAAAACACGCTACACACTGTGACTCTAAGCTGTCAGCAGTGACAGTAGCAGCAGGAATCAGAAGCAGTGGTAACGCAACCAGCTGCAACAAACACAGGTAATGCAAAGTAGCAGGTTAATAGTGTGCATACTGTGAACCCTCCAAATGTGTCATAGGTCTGTATCTATAGGTATGTCCATGTGATATGTTGTGTGTACGTAGTTCCACCAAAAGGGGATGACTATACATTACACGTCAATCAGTGTTAGGCCATGATCCTGGCAGCAGTTGTCTGTGCGTTGCCCTCAGCAATGGCTGTAGTGACTGCTTTGAAAGGTCAGCCAGGTTCAAAAGGCAGGATCAGCCCATCACAAAGGCACACTGGCTGGGAACAAGTGTCTGCAGGTACTCGATATCACTGCATATGCAATGATGTGCAAGGGTCATCTTGCACGTGACACCCATGGCCCGATGTATATTGGCAAAGCTCCTTGATACACACATACTGCCTTATGCTGCAGGACACGGTTTACATAGCCACCTCCGCGGGTATCACACAGGTTAGGACACTAACAGTGCTGCTACACAACAACAGCAGTGTACACCGCAAGATGCATGCACCGGACACTGTCCTCAGCACGGTGAACTGCAATGTCTGTGCAGTACCAGAGACCTGATTCATGGCTCACAGGTGTTACCCATCACTGACAGGTTATGCCCCATACCATGCTTGTCGTCCCCTACACATGTAACACACATGGACAGGGGGGTGGTATCCCAAGGCACCACAGATACACACACCTCCAGGTTGTTGGCACAGCACAAAGCATCAGGGCCTAATCATGTGCAGCTAACAGTGTGTCAGACTGCCATCTGGTTCATAGCCTGGCACACACAACCCTCCCATACACAGGAAGACCACCTATCCTCCATAACAACACTGGCAATATGACAGTCTCAAGAACTGTCTTTATATGGCTGGACTGCATCCAGCCAAACATTGTGCGTGAGCATTACTGTAGCTACAACACACTAGTTGAAGGGTTCACAGCATGTGGTCACTGAATTGCAGTGGAATGACATGTTACCACTACCACAACAGGTGGGAACATGCAGCACCTGTACATACACTACATGTACACTATATGGCCCAGACCAGATGTGTATCCCCTGCTGTAGGTATTTTACCATATACACCCACACTGTATAGACACATACCGCGTGCCCCTGCACAGTAAGACACAGTCATATTGGTATACATTGCAAATACCATTTATCCACTCGAGGCATGTGTCAGACATGGTAACTACTGCAGGTCACAGGTATTTATGTGTATGTGTTACACACATACATCATGTGTGCAATGCCATTGCTGGTTTAGGCAATGGCATGCATTGTTATGTACAAAGACCCACACAAGGTCATAATGTGTGACACAACCACATGTGGCAGTTGTGGGTTACCAAAACATACCTATCTGTACTCTGACAATGGTAATAGACACAGTAGCAGAGCGCACTATTGGCATTACTAGCCAACTAGCCCTGTTTGGCTGTGCTGATATTGTGGTGACATCCCCTGTGTTTACTGGGGGAATATGCAGCATCTGGTGTATTGTAGTATTTGCCAAAAGGATCTGCTCTCTCACACTTGCATTTACACACACCCTACTACCCCCACACACACTTGCCATTTGCAGGATTCATACCCCTATCTAACTAAGTCACGACACGTGAGAGAGACGCATTAGCAAAGCTTACTATTCAGATTATTAGATAGTTCTTTTTCTCTGGCTGTACTTATAGGGTGCTGACATCATCAGTATTTTGAAAGGGTAATGTGCATCAGGTAGTGTGATCTCCTGATTACCAAAACTAACATGTTTTTCATACGGAAATGCACACACGCAAACTCCCCACATCCAAACACACACACAATTGCAGGTTTCAAACCCCTACCTAAATATGTTATGGTACTTGAGAGTGACGCTGTAGCAGGTTGTGCTATTCTTAGTACTGGCAGATGTCTCTTCTCCAGCTGTATGTATAGGGTGCTGTCATCATCACTGTTTGGAAAGGGTAATGTGAATCATGTAGTGTGATCCCCTGATTTCAAAAAAGCACATGTCCTTCATACAGAATTGCACACACACAGAGTCCCCACATCCAAACACACACACATGCCATTTACAAGTTTCAAACTCCTACCAAACTATATTATGACACTCGGGAGAGACGCATTTGCAGAGTGCGCTGTTCGAATTACTGGGAGGTTTTCCTTCTTCTGCTGTACTTATAGGGTGCTGACATCATCAGTGTTTAGAAAGGGGAATGTGCATCCTGTCGTGTGTTCTCCTAGTTGCCAAAAGGGATATTTCATTCATACAGACTTGCACACACACTAGCCCCCTCCACACACACTGAACAGTTGCAGGATTCAAACTCCTACCTAACTATGCTCTGACACTCAAGACAGATGCATTAGTAGAGTGCGCTATTCGCATTACTGGTAGGCTTTCCTTCTCCTGCTGTACTTATAGGGTGCTGACATCATCTGTGTTTAGAAAGGGGAATGTGCATCCTGCAGTGTGTTCTCCCAGTTGCCAAAAGAGGGATTTCCCTCACACAGAATTGCACACACACTAACCCCCCTCATCCAAACACACACACTTGCCATTTGTAGGATTCAAACCACTACCTAAGTATGTTATGCCACTCGTGTTGGATGCATTAGCAGAGTAAGCAATTTGCATTACTGGGAGACTTCCCTTCTCCTGCTGTACTTATAGGGTGCTGACATCATCAGTGTTTAGAAAGGGGAATGTGCATCCTGTAGTGTGTTCTCCTACTTGGCAAAAGGGATACTTTTTTCATACAGTCTTGAACACACACTAACCCCCTCCACACACACGGAGCATATACAGGATTCAAACCCCTACCTAACTATGTTATGACACTCGAGACGGACGCATTAGCAGAGCGTGCTACTCGCATTACTGGGAGGTTTCCCTTCTCCTGCTGCACTTATAGGGTGCTGACATCATCAGTGTTTAGAAAGGGGAATGTGCATCCTGTAGTGTGTTCTCCTAGTTGGCAAAAGGGATACTTCTTTCATACAGTCTTGAACACCCCTACCTAACTATATTATGACACTTGAGGGAGATGCATTAGCGGAGCGCACTATCCGAATTACTGGGTATCTGTTCTGCACCTGCAGTATTTATAGGGTGCTGACATCTTTATTTCTACAGAGGTATGTACATGTAGTACTACCTGTCAGGTGGGGGATAGCATATATATGCATTTGCAGCCACCTACGTCAGGGTCAGATATGCACATCGCACTGGCAGGTTATGTTCTATACCATTCTTTGTGACCACAGGACCTGTAACACACAACACAACCAGTCCAGAACACCACACCCGCATCCAGGACACACACTTAGCTTCCCTGGGAACAGTGCCGGGATATGCAGGTGTTCACATACACCATTCCAGTTGTTAACATCAGGTACAGGCATATTGTGTGTGAGAACTACTCAGGCCTCTACCACTTTACCCTACAGCCACTACAATTTGTGGGTCCATGTGCTATGGCAGAACCACACACCACAGCCACATGGGGGAATACATATTGCACCTGTCCATCTGCAACGTGGGTACTCACTGTTCCACACCAGAGATAGACCACCATTGTTGATATCTGACCATATCCACCTTTCCCTGGACATCCATATCCCATCTCCACCCCCAGGCAAGGTTGTCACTGCACACAAACTGTATTTAGCACAAGCAGACTCTACACTTGTGAAGACTGGGGTGGACGACTTCAGAGGACCCATGCTGGGGGACTATACTGGCCACTCAGCATAATCCTTGACAATTGCATTCTATGAGCATGTGTATGGTTTGCATTGATCATGCTATCTCACATATACCCATGACTGCTCCAAAACAAGACACCTGTCAGCTGTACACCAGCCATAAATGCACCGTAGAACAGACAGAGTGAGCTAATACATTGCAGAGCTGTAGCCCACAGAGGGAGGACATCTGTGAACAGTTCCGGCATGGCACTTCATTCACACATAATCATTACAATACAGTGTTGACAGTGGAATCGTCCAGAGAATGCAGATAGGGCTCCCCTCAGTCTGTTATTGACGGACACCTACTGTCAGAGATCCTCAGCAACCCTCTCCCAGCACACACCGACAACATGGCTGTGGCTTAGCACATTCAATCCCTGGGACTTCCACGGTGCCCCTGCTTGACAGAGGCACAGCTCACTAGCCTCACATGTTGCCTTCTGTGACCTACTTTACAGTGGCACAGTAGCCTACTGTCCTGGGGATGCAGATGCCAAGCACACTCTGGCTGAGCTGTCATTCCCTAGGGCAACAAGCCTAGTATTGACCTCTACACCCATATGTTCAATTGTCGGATGCACAATATTTGTTGTGCTGTTCTACTGTTTGCAGGTCTTTATTGCCATAGCATTTCCTGTTCCTATGACTAACTTGTGTATCTGTGGAAGATGTTTGCATATGATGGCGAGCCGCTATATCACTTATGTCTCTGTAGTCATTTACTGTGTGCACTGGGCAGATTACTGTGTTGTGGTTGGTTCCTGGACTGACATGTACAAATACCAGATATGTGTGGCCAACTGCTAAATGGAGATATGGCCTAAGTGTGTGAGCATGCCCAGTTCAGCCTTTCCATGGCATGTTGTCGGACATATGCCTCATTTATCAAAGTGTGTGAGCATGCCCAGTGTGAGCTTTCCATATGTTGCACACTGAAGTCCACCACATATTTGGGTGTGTGTGAACTTCAACAATATCTCACGTTTATGGTTGGGTGTTGGGTGTCATGTTGTGTACTAACTGGCCAACTGCTTCATGTCTGCCACAACAGGGATTATACTGTGCCTGCAGGGATTGCATGGGATACTGTGCAGACAGTTCTCAACATACTTTCATAATGACCTAACACTGTAGTACCGTATAGTGTACTGGTTCAGTACTTTCACTGTGGTGGACAGTATCCTGGGCTTTAGTCCTATGACTGCTTGACATCTTCATAGTGAGCACAACAGACTGTGTAGGGGCCAGTTGTGCACATATGATGATGTTGCATTATGTTCAGATATGGACTACCTACACCAGGCTCGTCCAACATTGCTAGTGTATTCCACAACATGGGTGGACATTGGCAAACACTAGCAATGTTCCCTAGGCCATTTCTGATGCTAGTCACAGGGTGTGTTTGCCCTTCGACACACATTGTAACTGGAGTTTGCCATGACATATGTCATGGTTAGTATACTGTGCCTCCGTCTACCTCTGACATAACAGTGATACCAAGGGTTAGCCTACCATCTCCCATCCACTCATCAGGATTCCTCTTGAGGGGTGTCCATATGTGACTCTCTGGCTGACCTGTACCAGGAGTTTACTGAAGAGTGGGGGTGCCTTCTGTGTTATGGATCATTCTGTACAGCTTGTCCTATGTATGTCAGTGCTGGGGTTCAGGTCTCTCATGTGCATAGCTCACTGCCATTCAGATTGTACAAGGTGCAACATGTTCATTCATTCCAGGTTGGACATGGCTTCATACATCAGGCACAGCTTGCCTGTAGCTGTGCAGTATGGCAGTGTGTGGGGCTGCAGTTTGTTTACTCAGGCAACACATGGCATCTGTTCATGCTCTTTGCTACTCCTGGTGGGGTACTGTTGTGGACTTTACAGTTGATGGAGGTGTCTGCTGCGGTATATCCCACAGGGGCTATTGTAGTCACTTGTGACACTGATGGAGGATGACTGCAGAGCCACAGTGAGTTCCCCTTATCTACATCTGCCAACCTTCATGTTTGGGTGGGTATATAGTATATGTTTCTGCGAACACTACAGCCACATGTTTGTCCAGTGCAGGATATCTATCACCTTTTGTACCCAGGTCTCACATTACATGTTAGGTACGTCATGGGTTAACACCTGTGTGGTAATTTGTGGGCACTTACTGTATATCCACGGTGGCTGTCTATACACAGTTCTGCAATTAGCTTGCTGACATGGCTATGGCTCCAGTTGTCTGTTTGTAGGTGGCCCTTTTGTGGGTTGCTTGTGTCAGCTGGGGTTCGGATATGGTGGGGTGTTTGTACTCGTCTGCATACATGTTCAATCACAGTCCTTCCATGTTGGCCTATACCTATGGGACATATATACAGAATGGGGGGGGGCAAGACCAGGCCTTGTGGGATGCCACTCATATCTGCTATGTAGTCTGACATGGATGCGGCATGTCTGACCATGTCAGTTCTGTCCTTGGTCTGGTTTGCAACCCCTCTACTGACATAGGGGTATATATTTAAGCTGGTGAACATATCCATACTGAACTCATACGGTATTGTCTAGAAGCATGTGCACGGTCCAGCTACGCTGTGTGGACCACATTGCCCTCATCAATGAACTTAATGACTGCTTCAAATGGGTCAAACATGTTTAGGGGCAGGATCTGCAGTTACGACAGCCACACTGTGTAGGGTCCAGTATCAGTAGGTCCACAATAGCCTTCTGTCTGCGGTACATACTCATCCTTTCCATAGCTGTGCAGAACAAGCTTGTCAGGATCCTGGGGTGGTAGTTTGGAGTATCCATTCAGGCAACACCTTTGTTGTGATGGACCACTGTTGTTGTACACTGCTCTTTGGGGACATATCCTGTGGTAAGGCTGACATTGGGCAGTAGTGTGATTTGGCATTCCATTATTCTTGGAGTCCATGTTGGCCTCAGCACAGGACACCATCACATACCTTTGCTGCTGTGTGTTCTGCTTTGCAGATGATGGCTGTTACCTCAGCATCTGCAATGTCAGGGGACCATCAGTCTGCTGGGATAGGTATTTTGCACTCTGGGGGGGGGGTTGCACTGCACCTGACAGGTTGTTTGTTAGCAATATGTGTGTGTGTTTGGTATGCTGTTTGTAATATCTGTGTGATTCGGAGCATATCTGTGGATGCCCAACATGGTCCCTACCATCAGTTGGGTAAGCCTTGTGATTATCCTTAGTGTCCTGTATGTTTTGTATCTTCATAGGCTCATGGGTTCATACTAGGCTATACACCCTAGGCCATTAGTAAGCCTAGCCAGAGTGTATGTGTCTTTCGCCACCCCTTGCTATGTTCTATTATGGCTATTTATGAATTTCTTCACTGTGCCTCTGTCTGGTCGTGACACAGTGAGGACCCCCAGTATACATGTACGATCATCCATCCACTTGGCAATATTCCTGTTGAGGGGTGTCAGTGAGGGGCTCTGCCTAACATGGATTGGAATCCTGTTTCTGGGTGTGGGGAGCCTCTGGGTTATGTATCTGTCCCTCCAGCACATCTTATTTCATTATGTGTTGAGGCTGACATCTGTCACTCTCACAGCTCCAATGGCTTTGATTTCCTGTGGTGGAGCATGTCCATTACTCCTGTGTTGGACATGTCCTTGTACAACAGACATACAATGCCTCTGTGTAGGCAGTCTGTGACTGCATTCAGCTGGGGTGTCTACAGCCAGGCAGCATATGACATATATTTCACACCCTTTATCCTGTTGGTGGGGTAACTATGAGGTCTTCCGAACCGCTGCAGGTGTCACGTACGGTACATCCCATATGAGTCATTGTACTAGATTATGGGTCTGATAAGGGAACAGTACAGCAGCACAGTGACCTCTGTTGATGTAGATGTGAATCCTTTCATGATACGGTGTCCAATATCAACAATCTTCCTAGCCACATTGACATTGTGAGTGTCACATGACAGATTACTGTCGACCTGTGTCCCTAGGTCCCTGATTACTCCTTGCATACATAATGGTTTGCCACCTATGTGGTAATTTGTGTGTACCTTGTCTGGTATTTGGTGGGACATTCATACTGTCCAGTGTCTTCAGGATGTCTGGGTGGAGTTCTTGTGTGTGAGAGTGTGGTCTGTCGCATGCTACAGACTGTACAGCAGTTTTGACTACAGTTAGGTGCACATGGGTGGTCTCTGCTGCTTTGTGCATTGTCAGTTACCTGGCCATATGGGTGTCTGTGCTGCATATGGATACTCCCCCCTCCTTTGATGTTTTGGTGCAGGTGTTGGGGCCATAACACATGATATGTGGTATAACCTAGTAGTGCTGGTGTGCTATCACTAGGCTTGCAGCAGGCTTCTGTCACTGCACAGACATCGATGTTCTCCATAATGGGAAGTGCCTCAGGGGCATGCATATTGCAGTTTACACATCTGGCATTGGTCAGCATTATCCTTATGTTTCCTACCACTTATGTTTTCTAGGGTGGTGGGTAGTCTTTTTGGCCTTGCCTACATACGGCTCTATGGAGGCAGCAAAGGCCTTATCCAGTATCCAGACACACACGGGTAACAGGTGCAAGCCATCCCTGGAACAGCAGCATGGCTTGTCATGCTTGACATCTCAAGCAGACAGACATTAGACCCTCTTGGACTGACAGCTGTAACTGTGCCAGCTGTTAAACATGAGCATTCTGTGTTTGTACTGTGGCATCATTCTTGGTGAGGGTTGGATGCTGCACACAGCCAGTGTCATACCGGCCTGGGGTACATACTCAGAGGGACCATCCATGTCTCTTTTCATGTTGACCAGGGAGGTACATCTCAGGTAATTCACACCAGCATGGACATTGAGTGCATCATATTTCTGCTTGCTTTGGGGTGACCTGCGTACTTGTGTTATGTGGCATTTTGTGGCAGCCTACAGGCAGCTTACTCTACCCTTTCCCTTGTTCAGTCTGGTGAGTGGGACAGCAGTGTGTCTGCCTATACAGACACCTATTACAACTGTATCAGGCATGTTGTTTCTCCTTCTGGCCTGTGACTGTTTGGCACACCAGCTTTGCGTACTATTCATTGCATGTGCTATGTTTGAAGGTTGTGGTTGCTTGTGATCTGCTTTGGAGGCTTCTGTTGGTGTGGTGTGTTTGTAATTAAGGCCTCCGGGAATATTTGTCTGTGTTTATGTGTTTGGTTTACAGTTGTGGTAGGTCTATGTGGGACTGGGTTTGTGGTGTATGTGGTTACCTTCTCCTCCTGACTAGTTTTGACAGTACTGAGTTGGTGGAGCTCAACCTCTGGTTTGGATACATGGTTGCATCTATCACACATATTTGTATTTATTGGGGGGGTGTTGTGGTTGTCTGTGTACTTGGGACTGGTGTTACATTGCCTCTGGATTCACAGATTCTACTTGTTGTGGCTGGACTTAGTGGGTTGTATGTGTGGACATATGTTATTGCCATACTACTGGTCAGTGATTACTTCCATTTTTATGCTTGCTCTATCATGTGGTAGCTTCCTCATTCTCTTGCATGATTTGGTAATGGCTGGAGTCCAGCATGCCAGATGCCTGCGTGTATGGCATTGTGTGTTGTTGTTATTTGTGATTGCATACTCCAAGCATTCCTGGCTGTGTTCATGGAATGCCTGTATAACATGTTCTGTGATGTGTCCCATATTCTGCACTTGCACAGGGCCTTTCATGGATTCAACATCAGTTTGGAGGGCTGCAACCTATGCTTTACACATGTTTTTCACTGTGGTATTCTGGCCAGGGACTGGGGTCAGGATGTGTATATCCAGTGTGATTACTCTATGGTCTGGTCTTACCAGTGAGGGGTACACTTCTCATCTTGCCATCCAGTACACATGTTGCTGATTATCACATCCAGTATGCTTACCCCTCTTGTGGGAGTGGTACATTGTTTCTGGGCATTTTGGTTTATGGATTCTGGGAACTTTTCTCCTACTGTGTTGGTGCTAGTATAATGCTCCTGGTGTATGTCTGGGTATTTTCAGTCAAGCAATATAATGTGGTTTGGGGGGCTTGATATATTCATGTATTCCGACATAGGCCAGGTGCAGTTCCTGGTATTAGGACAGTAGTCTGCAGCAGGCTATATACTGTGAGGTGGTTTTAGCCATTGGCATTTGACCATGGCTAATCCATGCTGCTTCCTGTTGTGGTACCAACATGGGGGTGTGGTTATCCTTGACATTTATTGCTAGTCACCCTCCTTTTGTAGATTGTTCCATGTTTTGCGGCTGTACAGCACAGTATGAGGTGTGACCTGGTAGTGTTAGGGTGCTGATGTGAGCCTTGACCCAGTTCTCTATTACAGGACTGGTATCTACATTCTCCATACTGTGTGCGTTTACACTGCACACATCTTGCTGTTTAGACATCTGGCATTGGGTAGCATTACATCTAGGTTCCTATCCCTTGTGGAATCTATGAAGGTGGGTTTGTGTTTTGAGACTTACCTATTCAGGGCATGCTGTGGGTACTGACAGCCTTAGCCAGTATCCATGGGGCATGGTATGATAGGTGCACGCCACCCCTAGCAGGTGGTGCATCATGTCATGCTCCGCATGTCTTCCCAGGCTGAAACACATTGGCTCCCCTTTGACTAACTGCATTACTTCAGCCAGTTATTGCACTTGATCATCCCATCGTCATTTTGTGGCTTCATGCTTGGTGAGGGTGGATGTTAGTCAGGGTGCTCAGGTGTGCATATAGTACATGGTGTTACATTACTTAACACATGGCATTCATGCCTCAGGTGGTGCTGCAGGGCTGCCTCTGTCGGATGCGCATATCACACTTCCCTGTACATGTTTGTGAGCAGGTCATGTCATTTTAAGCATCCATGTTATTATTTGAGTGAGTCAGAGGGGGTATCATTCCCAGGGTTCCTACTGAGCCAGTGTATGTGCTATGCGTTGCCTCTTTGCCAAGGCCAGGGCATACTGGGCACGCCTCCTTCTGCCTACTGGGGCAGGCTCAGGTTGTTCCTCCTCCGAGTCACGCTCTGCCTGTGATGGCCTTGGCAATGGTGGGGGGCTATTTGGCCCAGCCCTATGCTGGTCCTGCTGCAGCTGTTTTCGCAAGATCATATTATGTAGCATAGCACATACCATGACAATTTGGGTACATGTAGTTGGTGTGTACAGCAAGGCTCCACCAGATGTGTCCAGACACTGGAACTGTGACTTGAGCAGCCCAAACACACGCTCTATTACATTACGTGTTTGTGCGTGTGCCTCATTATGGCGTTCCTGTTCAGGTGTGTGTGCATTTCTGATGGGTGTCATCAGCCACGGCTCCAGTGCATAACCTGCATCCCCCACTAGGTGTCCGTGTGGGATGTCCCCATTGGCAAATGTCTGGTACAGCTGCGTCAAATGCCAGATGTGGGAATCGTGGTAACTCCCAGGGCAGCCAGCACACACATTCATTATTATGCCCTGGGCATCACACATGACCTGGCAGTTGATGGAGGGGAAGCCCTTGCAGTTAATGTAGGCCCTACCCTGCTCACCAGCTGGTGCTTTGATGCATATGTGCGTGCAGTCTATTGCACCCTCTACCTCAGGGTATTCCGCTATTTGCTGGAAGAGACGCATATTGCTGGCCAATACCTCACGGGCATTGGGGAAATATACATGACCACTGACATGTGCTGACATGGCATCCAGGAACTGGTGCAGTACCCTGGAGGCTGATGCCTGTGATATCCCCATCATATCGCCAGTTGGTCTCTGGAAGGTACCTGTTGCTAGTATTCTTAGGCCAACACATACCTTGGTTTCCACTGGGATGGGTTCCCTCTGTTGGTTCTGTGTGTGAGGCGTGGCCTGCACAGCTCAACAATTTGCTGCAGGAGCTCTCTGTCCACTCTATAGCGCTCTACTATCTCCAGCTCATGTAACCCGTGGTAGGTGACCCTGGGCCTGTACACTCTTCTCCGTCTCCTCACTGTGGGTTGTCTGGCACCATCTGCATTGTCACCACCCTCAGCAAGTCGCCTATGTCTCATTATGACAGCTATGGCAGCCCCTAACATTTCTGCTCTGAGTGAAGCTTTTTCAGTTTTCACTTCTATTAGCTTACTCCTGTCTTGCAGTGTCTCTTAAGAGAAACATCCTGCATTAATGTTTGCAGAGTTTTAAGTGCTGGGCTGGGCTACTATTCTGCCTGTGTAATTGCCTGCTTCTAATTGTTTTCACCTGCTAGCTTCAGCAGTTATCCCTGCTAGCTTCCTATTAATTCTGTTACTTCCTTTTTCCTCTCTGTTTCCTCAGGGGGGAGCAACGTGCATACCATCAGAAACACGCTCACAGTGGCTTACACGCGCGCACACGTGCTTACACAGTTCAGAATCTACTTATTCGGGTTAAAACACGCGTGCACCAGCGCAAACACTGTTATACGTCTGCCAACAGCCTCCAACATACTCAGCCTGCCCTACACGCGCGCACACCAGCGCAAACAGTGTTAAACATCTCCCAACATGCTCCCACATGCTCAGTCTGCCTTACATGCGTGCACACTGCCCTACTCGTGCTTCATGGCGCACACACGTGCGCATGCACGCCCAGCAAGAAACTTTGGTGTAAGTAACAGTGTACACCTTCCATTTCTTGACTTTCCCTGACTTATCTAGTGGCACACCTCTTTCCATGATCTGTGTCTGTCATCTGTCATGTTACACTGACCTCCAATGAACTGCATTTCTTTCTACCATTCCCCCCTGTGATGTCACCTATCTCCTACTCTATTCCTCCCCTTATGTATCTCTTACACTACTCAGACTGTGCTCATTAGCTATGTGACTGTGAGATTCAGTATCCTAACCCTCATTTACATGAGATTGCCTACTAATGCTTAGTTACATGTCTTACACTCAGCTTCCCCCCTTAGCAACCACTACACGGTGGCCATGTTGTTTTTGGTCTGCTGGTCCCTGCATTGTCATTCCATGTATTGCATGAAACCCACATTTGTGGGTTTATAACCTTCCTTTTTATGGTTTTATACAGCGCAGCCCATTTGCGCTGGGCTGCGCTGGGTTTAAACATCGGCGATCGCCGAAAAAAAAATTATATTTTTAATATTTTTGCATCGGGTTATCTTGCCAATGGCCACATATTTGGCCATCGGCATGCTGCCTGAGTCATATGCACCCTTTTTTTGGAGCTGACATGGCTTCGTTGTGGAATTTGCAGAAACGTACTCAGTTGTCAACTGAGTACATTTCTGCAGCTAAAACGTCTCTTACACGGACTGGTTTCTGCTTCGTGGATCGCTAATATACCTCATTTGCATACCTTTTGGCTGCAAGTGAGGTATTTAGCATGTCCATGCCCAGTCCATGTAAGAGACGTTTTAGCTGGTCTCTCACACGGAGTTTAGGGCTGTTCCTGGATCACGAGGCTTGCATGGAGTGTTGCACGTCTCTTACACACCGTGCAAGCCTTTGTGAATCCTGCCCATATATCTATCTATATATGTCTATGCAAATATATATATATATATATATATATATATATATATATATATATGTCTATATATATAGATATATAGATATATATATATATATATAAAATATTTGCAGCCCTGCATATAGCATTTTGAATTTTAAGATGTATCACTAAGATATACAAAGTTCGACACACCACTTGCTAACATAATTTTCATTTTAGAAGATAGTAGGAGAGAGATTTACACACTGAGAAATATAGCTGCTCTCAAGGTTTTTGTGTCTTTGGCAAACATTCATTATTTTGGTAGAACAACATTCCTTACTCTCAAGCAAGTCTGTTTTTACATATCAGCAGTTTATTTTCTTTTCATATGGATCTCAGTGGAATAAAAATTAAGTGAGTTTTCTGCTTTTAATAATGCAGTTGTATGTTCAAAGTTTTGGCCGTGTGACTATGACTTGCTAGTGCCTTTTTGCACAGTAATACTTTTAACGTTTTTCCTTCCTCCAGATCACAGTTTGGTTGCAAAAACAGTTTAGGAAACCAATCCTTTGCTTTGCTAAGAGAATATAGGTTTAAATATGTCTGTAGTCTAGAAAGCAGTTATATACTTACCATAATGTTCCATCTATGTTGTCCATTTTCATTCTTCCTCAGCTAATGGGATCAGATCTGATCCTTCCTGTTATACTAGCTCGTGGTCACCAACAAACTCTTGAGCTCCTTCCCTTCCCATAATGCATCACCCCTAATATCCTTCAAATCTTCTTTGCAGCTTGACAGAAAATCTATAAAAGAAATACCATTACTGGAGTTCAATACAAAGGACATGGTTGTCCTGAAGTACATCATTCCTCCAGAAGCTAGTTATGAGCTATGGAGATGGATGTTGGGTGGGGAGTTGAGGAAGAATGAAAATGGACAACACTGATGTAATGTAATGGCAAGTACATAACTTCTTTATCTGATACTGTCAGTTTTCATTCATTCCTCACCTAATGGGAAAGAGTCCCCTGCTACCTAAATTCCTTGGTGGACTATAAGGAAGGATATTCCTGAGTACAGTTGAGCCAAAGGCCGCTCTTCTCCTTGAGAACAAATCTAGTTTACAATGAGTGATAAAAGTATGAGGATTTGACCAAGTTGCAGCTGCACATATATCATCCATTCACAGAAGCTCTAGACTGGAATACAGCAGAAGTTGCCATAAATCTGGTTGAATGAGCCTTTAATGGTTTTCATAAGGGGAGCTTCAATTTGTTATAGTTAAAGAAGATGCAACTTGTCAGCCATCTAGCTAGAATTACCTTGTAACTGATTCACCCAATTTATTATGGACACAGGAAACAAATAACTCATCCCTCTTTCTAATTTCCTTTGTCCTGTCTAGATAGAAATGTAAATGTCTATGAACATCCAGTAAGTACAGCATATATTGCACTTTATTTGTATACTGAGGGAAAAAATACTGGCAAGTTAATGAACTGGTTAATGGTGGATTCTGACTGCACCTTAGGAAGGAAGGAAGCATTAGTACCTAACGTGAACCTATCCTTATGAAAAATCAAATATGGGGGCTTAGAAGATAACCCTTAAAGTTTTGAATTTCTTCTAGCAGATGTAATTGCTACTAAAAAGACAGTTTTCCAGGTCAAAAATTTAAGATCACATTTATCTGCAGGTTCAAAGAGGGATTCTATTAAGGCTTGCAGTACCAGATTTAAATTTCCTGGTGGCATGGAGTCTATATACAGGGGTCTTAGCAGAAGAGGACCTTTCAAAAATGCTTTGCACAGTCTAGAGGAAGCCAGGGAAGAATTTGAAATCCCACATGAAAGTTAGAGATTGCTGCAAGCTGAACCTAGTAGTTGATGAACTAGCACCCTCATTAAACACACTTGCTAAAAATTCTATAGCAGAATGAATTGGAGCTGAGAAGGGGTCTATCTGATTCTTTTCTGCCCAATAAACAAACCTTCTCTATTTACTTCTGTAGAGTTTCCTAATAGAAGGTTTATGGGAAGATAGAAGTATGGAATGAACAGGGGAAGAAAGCATTGGTTGACTGACTATTAAAGGAATTGGAGAAACCATGCTGTTAGTTTGAGATTTGAGATATGTGAGTGAACCATGCCTGTTGAGTGAGAGAGAAGGTCTGGAATTGGTTACAGAATCCAAGGTGGGTATATATTAATTCCTTTAATAGTCAGGCAACCAGTGCTTTCTTCCCCTGTTCATTCCATACTTCTGTCTTCCCATAAACCTTCTATTAGGAAACTCTACAGAAGTAAATAGAGAGGCCAAAGGAAGGGGAACCAAATCTGGGGATTTGGAGGATAAGCATACAGAAGACCGGGGGCCAATTATGGAGCAGAGCATCCCCTCTGTGATTCCTCTGGTGGGGTTATCAGGGCAAAGTAGCTGCTGCACTTGTTGTTTTGGGGAGATGAAAAAAGATCGCAACAAGGCTGGCCGCACCGACTGAAAATAATTTCTGTCACTTTGTTGTTGACAGACCACTCATGAGGTAGTAAAATGGACCTGCTCAGTTTGTCTGCTATTACATTGGACTTCCCCAGACTATGCATTGCTATTATAAAGTGGTTGGATGATACTATCCATTGCCACACTCTGAGGGCTTCTTGACATGGGGATATGATCTGGTTCCCCTTCCTTGTTAATGTACCAGACTACTGATATGTTGTTTGCCTGGATTGCAACTGTCCCAATACGACACTTGAATCCTGGAATACCCACAGTGCTAACAACACCATTCTCATCTCCAGAACACTGATATGCAGGTTGGCCTCTACAGGGGACCAAGTGCCTTGGACTGTTTTCCCCAGGAAGTGCCCCCCTGCCCAATCTGGGAAGCATCCATGGTCAATATGACCTTTGACTGAGGGAGGATGAAAGGACGACCTTGTAACAGCTGTTCTGACTGCATCCACCAGTAAAGGTATTGTTTGCATACCCACGATATTCTTATCTTCTCAGGCATTTGCTGAGAAAGCACTGACCATTGAGTTGACAGCATCCATTGAGGAAATCTCATGTGGAATCTTGCTAAAGGGACTAAAATTATTGCCGCTGACATTGATCCCAGGTATTGCGGAATCAATCGAGCTGAAATTCTGATACTGCAAATTAATTTCTTGACCTGCGTCCTTATTGTTTGCCCTCTTGATAGAGGAAAAGAAGCTGCGATAGAAACTGTGATAAACACTGTTTCTATGAATTTTAATGATGAAATTGGCTGAAGATGAGACTTGTTGTAATTTATGGTTATTTCTAGAAGAGAACAGGTCAGTAACACCTGATCCAAGCTTCTATCAGTCAATTCCTGGTTGAGGTGGTGATGAACCAGTTGTTTAAATATGACAACACTCAGAATCCTTGCAGTCTTAGGTAAGCTGCAACCACTGCCATACATTTGGTAAACACCCAGGGGCAGTGGTGAGGCCAAAAGGCAGTGCTCTGAACTGATAATGACTGGCTCCCAGCCAGAAGCATGAGTACCTTCTGGATTGTCTGTTCATCTTTATGTGATAGTAAGCATCCTAAAGATTGATCAAGCCCATCTAGTCGCCCTTGGCCAGAAAGGGCAAAATAGACTGAACTTTGACCATCAAGAAGTTTGTGTCTTAAACTGACTTGTTCAATACACTGAGATCCAAAATGTGTCTCCATTCCTGTTTCCTTGCACTAAAAAGAATCTTGAGTAAGTTCCAGAGTTTATCTAATCTGGTGGGACCTTTTGGATGGCTCTTTTTTTCTAGCAGCTTTTGGATTTCTAGTGCTGCTGCTTTCCTCTGATGGGGTGGACCACCAGGAATTTTTCTGGATAATGATGGTGGTAGGGAGAAGGGAATTATATAACCTCCAGAAATAATTCTCTGCATCCAACTGTCTTTTGCTATACTTAGCCAATCTTTCTGATGCAGAGATAAGTGACCCCTGACTGCCTCCAGAGGTAGGCAATTGAGCCTCCATTTAGGAGCGCTGAAAGGGTCTATCAGTAAAGGAATCTGTAAACCCCTGGTTCTACAGGCCTTCTCTGTCATGGGTGAGGCGTCTTCCATTATCGCTCCCCCCTGCCTCTGAGGGAACTAATTCCATGTGTGTCCTGGAAAGGACCCTGAGATTTTCCGAATCACATTTTTCCACCTCCACTTTTATTCCTCAAAAAGGTCATTTGAGGGGTTGAAAAATGCATGCCCACTACAAAGAGGGTCTTTCTATCTTTCTCACACTTGAAGAGTGTGTCCTTTACTGTAGGGTCAAAGAAAGAAGTGCCATCAAAGGTAGCATTGAAGAAGGATGACTTCAAGGGCTCTGCAAAATCACACAGGGCCATCCAGGCATGTCTCCTACAGGAAATGCCTGAACCCACAGCCCTTGAGGTGCCTTCTGCAGCATGTGAAATAAGCCTCATGGAAAAATTGGATATACCCTGTAGGGTAGACAACTGAGAGACTAATGAAGATTGAGTTGAGCCAGTACTAGAAAGAGATTTGGATAACTCTTCAATCAAATCTCTTTGTAGCCTAGTAAAATGTGCTAAATAGTTCAGTAATCTAAGTGCAAATGCTGCTGAAGCATAAACACACTTCCCAAATCTATCACTCTTGACTTTCTATTAGGAGGAAAGACAGTGGAACTCTGTTGATTGAGATCCTTTTTTCTAGTCACCACCACAACCATGGCATCTACTGGAACCCCTTTACTCTAATATTCTCAGCCTACTAGTGTAGCCAGAATCCTGTCTGGTCTTTTGGGGATAGGCTCAATCATATTAGAATCCTTCCATGCCCACTTGGAAATCAAATCAATGAGTTAATCGGCTGGCAGAGTAACCCAGGAGGTAGACAGACCAGTACCAAATGCTCCAGGAATACTGATTCCTCAAGGAGAAGGGTCTTGTAAAGACCAGCCCCCCCCCCTTTGCTTCAGGATCTCAAGAATGTCTCCCAATGAGACATCACTGGGTGGGGATTTTGGGGACCCTTCCCCTTCATTGCAACCAGTATCCTCAGTGACTCACTCCTGAGGAGAATCTAAGTGCCTTCTTGTGCACTCTCTTCCTAGGGACTTCCTCAGTGGGGTAGTTCAGAGAAGTGTCAGAAGAGAATTAAATATGCTGCTGGGTAGACTGGAAGCTTAGGGATGGCTGTCCCTGTGGGGCAGAATGTTGAGGATCATGGTGCAAAGTTATCTGAGAGTAGATGTTAGATCCAAGGTGGAAGGACTTGTCTGACATGCTAGAGAAGAAAACACTCTCCTCACCACCTCAAAGGCAGACTGCTGCAGAAAGAAGGAATCCAATGGAGCTGAGAAGGTGATTTTCTGGCTTTTCACCTCCTTCCACCCCAACAGCAATCCACCTGAGGTGGAGGTCAGAGCTGAGCTGTCCAGTACTGAAGCTCTAAGAGGAAGAGATAGCTCCAAAAACCTCGAAGTCGAACCTATCCTCTTGGCTCCAAAAAACTCAAAGTCGAACCCATCCTCTTGGATCTGACAGGGAAGCTTCTGCTCTGAGAGTTATCCAGCTCTGAGGATATTGAAGTCGGTGCACTTACAGCAATAGTCAGATCTGAAGAAGATATTCTCTTTAGATACAAATCAAATGGACCCAGAAGGCTCAAATCCGAGGCCTCTAAAACTACGGGTTGAATTAGTGAAGGAGCTGTTATCGGTGGAGTGGTAGATGGGTGGATTTCCTGATCCAAAGGGGTAGGAACCTGGGTTATTCTTATCTTCACATACATGGGCTGAGAAAGCGTTGACCATTGTGTTCCTAACATCCATTGAAGAATTCTCATGTGGAATCTTGCTAAAGGGACTAAAATTATTGCCTCTGGCATTCATCACAAAGCTTGCAGGATCAACCGGACTGAAAATCTGGAATTGCAAATTATTTTCCTGACCTGCGTTCTTATTGTTTGCACTCTCGATAGGGGAAGAGAAGCTACCATAAATACTGCATTGAACATTGTTCCTATGAATTCTATGCCTGGGTTGGTTGCAGATGAGACTTGTTGTAATTTATGGTTATTCCAAGATGCGAACAGGTGTGTAGCATCTGATCCCGAGCTTCTATCAGTTGATGCCTGGTTGGGGTGGTAATGAGCCAGTCATCTAAATATGGAAACACCCAGAATCTTTGCAGTCTCAAGTGAGCTGTAACCATTGCCATGCACTTGGTGAACACCCTGGGAGCTGTGGTGAGGCCAAAGGTCAGTGCTGTGAACCAATAGTGAGTGGCTCCTGGCCAAAAGTGTAAGTCCCTTCTGGATCATCTATTCATGTTTATGTGATAGTAAGCATCCTGAAGATCTATAGAGCACATCCAGTTGTCTTTGACCTGAAAAGGCAGAATGGACTCAACCACGACCATTGGAACTTTATGTGTAGAACCGACTTACTCATACACTGAGATGCAAAACTGGTCTTCAGTCCCATTTTTCTTTTTTCTTTTGCATTAAAAAGAATCGTGATTAAGTTCTGGATTCTATCTGGTCTGGTGGGACCTCTTGGATAACTCTTTTTCTAACAGCATTAGATTTCTAGTGCTGCTGCTTTCCTCCGATTGGGTGGAACATCTGGAATTTTTCTAGGTAATGGAGGAGGTAGGGAAAAGGGAATTATATAACCTCTGGAAATAATTCTCTGAAACCAACTGTGTTTTGTTATAATTAGTCATGGCTCTCTAGTGCAGAGATAAGTGACCCCCAACCGCCTCCAGAGGTAGACAATCAGGCCTCCATTCAGGATCACTGAAAGGGTCTGTCAGAAAAGGAATATAGACCCCCAGTTTTATGGGCCTCTTTTGTCATGGGGGCATCATCTTCCATTATCTCTCTCTCCCTCTCCTATGCCTCTGGGGGAACTAACTTCACATGTGTCCTGGAAAGGACCTTAAGATTTTCTGAACCACATTTTTGGCCTCCCCTTTGATTCCTTGCAAATATCCTTTGAGGGGTCAAAAAATGCATGCCCCACTGCAGAGAGTGTCTTTCCATCTTTCTCCCACCTGGAGAGTGTGTCCTTTACTGTGGGGCCAAATAAAGAAGTGCCATCAAAGGGAGCATTGACGAATGATGACTTGAAGGGCTCTGCAAAATCACACAGGCATATCCAGGCATATCTCTGATGCAGATGCCTGAACCCACAGCCCTTGAGGAACCTTCTGAGGCATGCGAGATAAGCCTCATGGACAAACTGGATATAGCCTGTAGGGTAGCCAATGAGAGACTACTAAAGAGTGATCCTCAGTAGTTCCAGTTCCAGAAAGAGATTTGGATAACTCTTTAATCAAATCTCTTTGTAGCCTAGTAAAATGTTCTAAATAGTAGCAATCTAAGTGCAAATGTCACTGAAGCATAAACACACTTTCCAAATCTGCCTGTTGCCCTTGACTGTCTATTAGGAGGCTGGACAGTGGAACTCTGTTCAACAAGTTAACTTATTTGTAGCTGCCACCACAACCATGGCATCTAATGGAACCCTTTTACTTACTATGCTACAAAGAGATTTGATTAAAGAGTTATCCAGATCTACTGGTGGAGCTAGAATCCTGTTTGGTCTTTCGGGGTTTGGCTCAGTCGTATTAGGTTCCTTCCAAACCCACTTGGAAATCAGATCAATAAGTTCATCAGTTGGCAGAGTAACCAATGATATAGACCAAATGCTTCCAGAAATACTGATTCCTCAGGAGAAGGGTCTTTGGAAGACCAGCCACCCTTTTGCTTCAGGATCTCAAGAATGTCTTCATATGGGACATCATCAGATTTTGGGGATCCCTCCCCTTCATCAAAATCAGTATCCTCCATGACTATCTTCTGAGGAGAGTACAAGGGCCTCCTTTTGCACTTTCTTTTCCTAGGGCCTTCCTCGGTGCGGTGTTCTGCAGAAGTATCAGAAGAGCTCAAAATACTCTGCTGGGTAAACTGGAAACATTGGGCTAGTTATCCCTGTGGGGATAAAATGTTGAGGATCATGGTGCAAAATCATCTGAGACATAGATGGTGGATCTGAGGAGGAAGGACCCATCTGAACTGTTGATGTAGAGAACACTCTCTTCACTATTTCAAAGGCAGACGGCTCCAGGGAGAAGGAAGCCAACAGAGTTGAGAAAGTGAGTTTCTGGTTAGTACCCTCCCTCTACCCCAAGAGCAATACACCCAAGGCAGAAGTCAGAGCCAAGCTGTCCAATGCTGAAGCTCTGAGAAGAAGAGATGGCTTCAAAAACCTAGAAGTTGACCCCATCCTCTCAGATCCAACAGAAGTGCTTCAGCTCCAAGAGTCATCCAGCTGCAAGGATATCAGAGCCAGTCCACTCAGAGCAATAGTTAGATCCAAAGATGATGCTTTCTTCAGATCTGTACCAGATGGATCCAGAACACTCGGAACCAAGGGCTCTGAAACCACAGGCTGAATTAGAGAAGGAACTGTTATCAGTCGGGTGGTAAACGGACAGACTTCCTGACTTGAGGGGGTAGGAACTGTGAGATCTTCCTTCTGAATTTCCTCCATGAAAAATGTCCTCATCATCCTCTCCACATCTGCTTCCGTGAGGGTCCTGGTGGTACAAGAGGATACCAGGTCAATGATTTTGAGTTGCCTCTCTAAAAAAGGAGAAGGCACCCTGGACGGAACCGGATCCATACTTGGTGAATAGGTAGTCCTTGGTAAGGGCTTTAGATCTGAAGATGCAGGAGCCAAAATATGTTTGGTCAGATCTGAGGACATAGGATCCAAAATATGTGTGGTAGGATCCGATGATGGTCGGATCAGTTGTAGCTTTGAATCCAGTTTTTCTTTCTTTCTTCTTGGTTCAGAAGAGGTAGAGACTAGAGAATCTGAGGATCTAGACTGTTTTGAAGAGTCTTTAGATTTAAGTTTGGGGAATTGAACCCCAGCAATGGCTTGAGAAAAGGAAGATGGCAGCATTCCTTTTGAAATCAGCTTATTTTTCTATCTGCTGAAGCTCGAGGTTAAACCCATAGACAAATACTGCAGTCCTGATGTAAGTGTTCTGGTCCTAATCAATATACACAAAGATTGTGGGTATCAGATTGTTTACTATCATTTCTCCAGTCGCACTTCATGCGAGTTATCATTTCAACGAACCATATCTATGAAAAAAAACAACGACCGACACAAAAGTCGAACGTGGAAGTGAAGAATGTCAAATTGCACAAAATTTGAACATTCTCCACGCTTCCAGAAGTGGTACTACTGTGCAACACACAGCAAAGAATGTTTTTGCATGGGGCAAGCCACCCTACACTCCCCACACCTCCTGCTACTTATATATACAAACTCCGAGATTGCATTACAGTGAGGGAAAGGGTACATTTCCCGATCCTCACTATAGTGGGATATGCATTAAAATTTTGAAATTCACAACAGTGAATGCTGTAGTGCATTCATTGTTGTGCATTTCAACATTTTTTTCATTGTTTTATAATTTCAAATTGGGCATTCACACTAATGTAAATCGAATGAAGTCCAGTCACCCTTTTGATAGTAAACTGCATCAGACAAAGGCAATTTGGGCCCACACTTGTCATATTTTTTAAAACCTGCTAGACATTTCTCAGACACTTTTCTAGTTAAGAGAGAGAAGAATTAAAGTAAACTCTTTATTTTTAATTAGCAGAAATAAAAAGGAAAAATACCAAGAATGGTATTTAAGAACTGCAAGAAAAACTTGTTTATAAAGAGAAAATACCAACAATTGTAATTACAGAGATTACACTATGTGTAAAAAAGGGTAAAGGGAGGGAAATAGGCCAACCAATATGGTAGAAAGGTTCTACACTCAAAGTGAAAGGAAGAGAACAATAGAAATGAAGATTAAAGATTAAAGCTTAATGAACTAACTATTTCAAGAAACTTTTAGAAAGAAAATATGAAAAATTGACATCTCTCAGCAAAGACCCAAGAGCTGAAGGCGATCATGTCTAAATGCTAAAGTGGAAAACGAGATCTAAGGGATGTTAGGGGTGGTGCATTATGGATAGGGAAGGAGCTCTAGAGTTCATTGGTGGCCACAAGCTAGTATAATGGCCGAGCTGGATCAGAGGATCGGATCTGATCCCGTTAGCTGAAGAATGAATGAAAATTGACAACATCAGATCTGTTATTTGCAAAACTAAATAATGATGTAGTCAAAGACAGCATATGATACTCTTTAATAAATGTGTGTATTAAAAGTAGCCATGACTGTTGCTATAATTTCCTCTTAACTAAGTGTGATGATCTTCACTTCTGTTGTGCCAAGATTTAGCATTTGTATTTTTCTGCCATAATGTCTGACATTAGAGTGGGTCATATAGAAAAGTGTTTGCTTTAATAGTATTCTCCTGCTTGATAAGTCAGTTACAAGGCTTTGTTTTGCTCACTTAGAATTCCAACATGTTCCAAAGAGTATGATGTTGGCCGACAGAGAATTGCACATCCACAAAATATTGTATACCTGACTATGACTCCATTTATAACTACCAGAACCTTAATTAAGGACCAAGTTCCAGATAATAGAAACAGATGTCTTTATTAAAGTCTACCTGGGAGGAGAACTTGTTGGACAAACCAGAGCTCTCTCACAATCCATATGACTCTGAAGCTTTTTGAAATGAAACAAGGTGAACATCAAAGACGATACTATGGTGTGCATTCTTTTCAGATAACAACAAACCATGTTAGTGCTTTATGCAATTATTAATAATATAAGACTAAAAAATGCATCCAAGGCTACCACAGCATTTTTTCTTACAATGCCAGGGTTGAGGTTACATAGATCAGTTTTGTTCCAAGAAAAGAAACCTACTAATTATTCACACGCAGCAGACCTATAGAATCAATAAGTGAAAAAACTGGCAACTTAACTGGTACATCTGAAGTATTAAATGAGATGACTGTGTATAGCATAGATTCAGATGGGATACATGGATATCAGGAAAATTACTGAGGCACACGCATATAGGCAAACATGCACACGCACACACACACACACACACACACACACACACACACACACACACACACACACACATACACATATATGAACGTTGTCTCTAGCTGATGGTCAGTGTTGATGTAACACTCTGACCCATGTACAAAATGGGAAAAGGGGAGACTGATGCCAACACACACACACACACACACACACACACACACACATTTTCAATGAGTTGATGTACATCACACACACACACATATCTATATATCTATATATATATATATATATATATATATATCTACAGTATATATATATATATGCAGAAGCAAACAGATGACACTTCCGTCATTGAAGAGATCATTTGTGCAAATGATTTCATTGTCAGTGACTCGGCATATGAGTCAGGTTATTCATAAATATCATGCACAATTCCTTAAGGGAACTGTATTTGTTGCTTGTCTTTGGTCCTGACTGTGGCATGACTCAAAAAGTGAACCATACTACTCACAGGCATGGTTACAAGCAACATCACATGTAGTCCTTTTAAGAGACTGTGCACAATGTTTCTGAGAGTGGTGCATCACATATGCTCCCCCGTTCACAGTCATGGTAGGAATCAAATTATGCTAATGTGGCAACACAGTGCAGAGAGTGCTTCCATTGGCTGTAGCAGCACTACAGCACTGCTGAGGGAATGGATAGTATTTAGTTGGGTTCCAGGTTTGCCCACACCTCAGGGGACTCCATTGCTATTATTCTTTTTACCAAAGGAAGGAGTTTTTTTTCAGTGTCGATGAGTACATATATATGTTTCAGGTCCATTAAGTTATCTGAATGAAACTAGCTCTTGCATTATATATACATGCAGAATTGGTTGGAGTCTGGAAAACAAAAAAAAGTAAAAACATTATTGTCATGGAGAAGTGGCATGCATGGATGCATTGCCAGCAGTAACTGTAGCTAACAATATAAGTAGGGCAGGAGGAGTCACGCATAATGCACATACCCCAGGAAATAGGCTGACAGAACAGTAGAAGATGAGTGAGGGTAAAGAAGAGGGACACACATGAGGAAAGAGGGAATAGAAAGGTCAGAGGAAGAGTCAGAGTGGCACTGGTAATATTTTTGGTGGAGAAGTGAATAGGAGAAAAGAGTGTGTATGCAACATACAACAAATAACACATCACAGAACAGACAAAGGTAGGTAACATACAAAGAGGATAGGATATGGTACACAGACAACACACTGCACAGGCAGTACCATGGAAATGAACAAACTGGGTAGGGATACAGCCTAAGCATGGCCCACGATGCTAAAATGTGTAAGGTAAAGCAGAAATGCATACAGCAGTGCTGCAATGTTGGTAACTGTGTGACAGTCATGAAATAGGATCAGAAATTATGTTAGGCATATGACAGGAAGCAATAGCTGGGCAAAATGACCAATGCAACACAGACTCACCTATGCATATTGGCATTTATCTGGCTATCAGCAATGAAAATACAACTCATTCATCAGTAGGGCAAATCAAATCCATACGATCAAATATAGGATCACAGAAGCAAAGGTCAAATTATAATTTCTAACCATGCATTCAAGAGGCAGCCATCTAACCATCAAGCCAAACAGCAATCCTGCAATAGAGAGGACAAACAACTGTGTTGTGGGCAAGTGAGCATAGTAAATGCATAACTGATTGGGAGATGCATCACAGTGCAGACCCAGGGAACATCACAAGCCTGTGACAGCAATGACATTGGACATGTATGCCATGGCCAAGGTCATATTAAGACCCTACAAATAATGCACAACCATTGTGAAACATACATACACTAAATAATCAGGGTAGTCATGTCTCAAGCAAAGCATCATACATGCGTGTGTCCATAAAAAAGTACAATGTGTGAATACCACAGTCAAGCAGCCTCATGCCATACTTAGCAAGGTGCATAAAAGTCTGTTATGTCTGCAACATTCACATGTGACAGCATGTAAGAAATATGTGTTTTCAACTTACACGCACAACACAACCATGGATAACCCAAATCCTGCATGCAACATATGTACTCTCAAAAGTGAATGACTACTACAATGTAACCAATTTGTGTTGCCATGCTACCCTCTGGCAACATGTGGCACACCCAAAAAACAGGTATGAGTGCAAAAGATGCATATGTTTGACTGAAAAGTAGGCTATGCGGGTGCACAAAGTAGCAACCCACCATAGTGTACAAAATCAAGTCCAATACAAAAAGCAGAAAAGGGGGCATGAGTGGGGAGCATACAACATTGATACCACATGAATATGATATGCAGACACTGTACACTCTGCTGTGGTGATAAACAGGTGCAACATTTACCCAAGATCTACTGACAGTGTAACATGTATGCAGTATGTACAAATCACTGGAAGTGCATCATAATAATCTGACATACAGAAGATGTAAATGACAGTAACCCTGTATAACTCCTATAACATGTAAGTGCACAATGGCAGCACAAACACACACACACACACACACACACACACACACACACACACACACACACACACACACACACACACACACACACACACACACACACACACACACACACACACACACACACACACACATACACACCCACAGTCCTCTGAATAAGACTCACAGCATTACAATGGTACATGTCAATGTGGCTGAATGACCCCACAGGTTGACAAGGCCAAGGGTATGTGCAACACACATACATGATATGAAACATATGGGACACAGCGGTATAATGTGCAATAGTCACACATATAGACACATGCTTTTGGGATGCATAATGTATCACAATATTGTTACAACACTAGGGTGAGCCAAATAGTACACAAATAGACTCAATGGCATCATGGCAATAGAATATAGAACTATATCAAAAATGGGGAATGTGTGCAAGGACAATAATGAACACTGCAAGTAAAGGCTCATACATCCTATTGATGCCACATGCACACTCTGCCTGTATGACAGCATTGTGGATAATGTCAGAATTCAATGTACATGTACCTACTTGTGGCAACCATGACCATACACACACACAGACACACACACACACACACACACACACACACACACACACACACACACACACACACACACTCTCTCTCTCTCTCTCTCTCTCTCTCTCTCTCTCTAAAGGTTCATAGGTTCATAGCTAAGTATGAGGTACTAGGCTAGCTGCCCTTGTGAACCACTTTAAGCCAATCAGTTTCCTTTTTTGTGCTCAAATTAACTTATCCTATTTGTTTAGAGATTGGCCTTACCCATCCCATGATAAATAATTATATATTACCCCTAATCAGAATAACTGGGATCATATCATAGATAATTTGAGAGGACCAATGTATGGGGTAAATCATTTAGGAACTGTGTCTGTCCATTAGTAGTACAGGGAGCAGTCCTGGGTTAAATTTTCTGTTTCTCATCAATAGATCCAAGCTGTTATTATGAAGCTTATTATCACACTTCTAACCCAATAGCCAAATCAATCTCAATAACCTGTTTTAACATGGGTCCTAAGAGAAAGTCAAGTTCATCTAACCTACTATTAATAGTCGATGTACCTTAACTGAACCTGCAACTCAGTAATTTGTGACCAATATTAAGGCATTCAAAGCCCACTTGACTGTCTTAAGTGATACCATATATACTTCAGGTAGTCTGTGTTTAGCTTTGTAAGAAACAAATGGAAAATAAAACAAATTTTAGCTGGTAAAAGCTGTGCTTATAAAAACAAACAGTCTCAACAAATTGAAAAATAAAGCAACGGCTACCATGCAGAGTCCAATAAACAGCGTTGCAACGTCTCAATTCATATACTGCTTCATCAATCCACTGCTTACAGAATCCAGCAAACAGTCAATACGTATTGAATATAAAAAGTTTTTTATTATTGGTGCACTCAGGAGGTAAGCGCTTTCACTTCACTGCTTCATCAGACCATACAACTGAGTGAATAACAGATTTCCATTTAAAAACATGAGCTGCCAATCATATACTGACACATCATAATTACTTCAACAATTAGAGAATACATAAAATCAAACTAATTAAGCAGCAATATTAAAGAACAGAAGTCAGTAATTGCACTCTAATTACATTTATTGACTTCATAGACTAATATATTATATCATCAGACTAAAAAATGTATTTTTAAAATCAGATTAAAAAACATATGCAAAAAGGCATATCAAAAATATACTAAAAAAATATTTTTTATCTGATTTTAAATCTTTTATTCTGAAGAAAGGGTTTTAAAGAAACCCTTTCATTCAAACCTTTCCCTACATCAGTATGTAATCTTATGATCCACTTAGCCTCTCTTTCTTCCGTTAAATAGTTAATATTGCCTCCCCTTACACCTACTCGCATGACTTCTATAACCATAAATTCAAACGTATGTTCTTGCCCTTTTGACTTAACATGTTTGGCCAATGCATTAGTTACTGTGCCTGTTCTAATATTATATAAATGTTCTCTTATTCTATGTCTAAATTGTCTGTCAGTCTTTCCTACGTAGAAAGACTGACATGCAAGGCACACAGCCAAATAAACCACATGTTCAGTACCACATGTTGCAATGCAGTTAAACTTGAACTCTCTCCTAGTATCCGGATGTATAAATATATTCATTTTTCTAATATGTGGGCAAAAATTACATCCACCACATGGTATAGTACCTATTATGTCTCGAATTTCTTCCCTATCATGAGTATAGCATAACATTCTCCTAATATTCGTCTTATTCCTAAACCTAAACCTCGGTCTATCACCTATGCAATCTGCGATTTGTGGGTCTGTCATCAAAACACCCCAATATTTCTTAAAAATTTCCACAATGTTGTCCTTGTCTTTAGTAAAAAACATGGGAATCCTAATTTTATTATTTGTATCAATAGCATTTCTCTTGTCGCAAGATTGACTTGAAAAATAGGGCTTGGCTCTATTCTCTCTCAGAGAATTAATAACACATAAACCTTCATTAATATCACGGGGTGTATAACCCCGTTGTATAAACCTCTCTCTCAAGTCTATCATTTCTTTCTCAAAGCCCTCTTCAGTATTATTTAACCTTGAAATACGCATCCCTTGTCCCTTGACAACATTGCGAAATACGTAGTTCGGGTGCATGCTCCTCCTATGAAGCAATGTATTTTTGTGGCATGCTTTCCTAAAAACACCAGTTGTGAGAGAACCATCACTCAGTCTCTCTACAAATACATCTAAAAACGCAATCTTTGTAGATGAAACATTCATGGAAAACTTTAAATAACTTGTGATTTGATTGATTTCATATATAAATCTATGCAATGCATTTAAATCACCATTCCAAATAAAAAAGGCATCATCTACGAAACGTTTATAAAAAAGTACATTTTTCTTAAACTGTTCCATTATAAATAATTTTGATTCTTCCCACATAGCTAGAAACATGTTGGCGTAGCTATTGGCACAGGAAGTGCCCATAGCTACGTCATCTAGCTGTATGTAAGGGATGTCATCAAACAAAAATATATTATTTTCAAGTATCGTCTCTAGAAACAAAGATAACAAATCAATGAATCTAACATCATAGTTGCTATGTCTCTCTAAATAACGCCTCACAGCTGTTATACCTTCTTTATTCAGAATAATGGTGAACAAGGACTGTACTGATCTAGTTAAGTCTGGTATTATAATGAGGGATTTGTTTCAATATTTTTATACTGAGAGTCCTATTACACCCACTATACATGGGCTACCCAAGGTCCCTAAAGATGGCCTTAACCCACCCATGAGACCTATTGTCTCTGGGAGGGGATGATGTACGGCGCCTCTTTCAATATATGTAGAGAAATACTTGCGCCCGATTGTAGATGAAAATCTTTTTATTTTAAGAGACATGCAACAATTTTTGAAAGAGTTATATTTTTTTTGTGAAAATGAGAATATAATTGATAAAGAACTTTTATTAGTGACTTTGGACGTTCAGTCCTTGTTCACCATTATTCCAAATGAAGAAGGTGCAATAGCTGTGAGACGTTATTTAGAGAGACATAGCAACTATGATGTTAGATTCATTGATTTGTTATCTTTGTTTCTAGAGACGATACTTGAAAGTAATATATTTTTGTTTGATGACATCCCCTACATACAGCTAGATGACGTAGCGATGGGCACTTCCTGTGCCAATAGCTACGCCAACATGTTTCTAGCTATGTGGGAAGAATCAAAATTATTTATAATGGAACAGTTTAAGAAAAATGTACTTTTTTATAAACGTTTCGTAGATGATGCCTTTTTTATTTGGAATGGTGATTTAAATGCATTGCATAGATTTATATATGAAATCAATCAAATCACAAGTTATTTAAAGTTTTCCATGAATGTTTCATCTACAAAGATTGCGTTTTTAGATGTATTTGTAAAGAGACTGAGTGATGGTTCTCTCACAACTGGTGTTTTTAGGAAAGCATGCCACAAAAATACATTGCTTCATAGGAGGAGCATGCACCGAACTCGATTTCGCAATGTTGTCAAGGGACAAGGGATGCGTATTTCAAGGTTAAATAATACTGAAGAAGGCTTTGAGAAAGAAATGATAGACTTGAGAGAGAGGTTTATACAACGGGGTTATACACCCCGTGATATTAATGAAGGTTTATGTGTTATTAATTCTCTGAGAGAGAATAGAGCCAAGCCCTATTTTTCAAGTCAATCTCACGACAAGAGAAATGCTATTGATACAAATAATAAAATTAGGATTCCCATGTTTTTTACTAAAGACAAGGACAACATTGTGGAAATTTTTAAGAAACATTGGGGTGTTTTGATGACAGACCCACAAATCGCAGATTGCATAGGTGATAGACCGAGGTTTAGGTTTAGGAATAAGATGAATATTAGGAGAATGTTATGCTATACTCATGATAGGGAAGAAATTCGAGACATAATAGGTACTATACCATGTGGCGGATGTAATTTTTGCCCACATATTAGAAAAATGAATATATTTATACATCCGGATACTAGGAGAGAGTAAAAGTTTAACTGCATTGCAACATGTGGTACTGAACATGTGGTTTATTTGGCTGTGTGCCTTGCATGTCAGTCTTTCTACGTAGGAAAGACTGACAGACAATTTAGACATAGAATAAGAGAACATTTATATAATATTAGAACAGGCACAGTAACTAATGCATTGGCCAAACATGTTAAGTCAAAAGGGCAAGAACATACGTTTGAATTTATGGTTATAGAAGTCGTGCGAGTAGGTGTAAGGGGAGGCAATATTAACTATTTAACGGAAGAAAGAGAGGCTAAGTGGATCATAAGATTACATGCTGATGTAGGGAAAGGTTTGAATGAAAGGGTTTCTTTAAAACCCTTTCTTCGGAACAAAAGACATAAAATCAGATAAAAAATAATTTTTTAGTATATTTTTGATATGCCTTTTTGCATATGTTTTTTAATCTGATTTTAAAAATACATTTTTAGTCTGATGATATAATATATTAGTCTATGAAGTCAATAAATGTAATTAGAGTGCAATTACTGACTTCTGTTCTTTAGTATTGCTGCTTAATTAGTTTGATTTTATGTATTCTCTAATTGTTGAAGTAATTATGATGTGTCAGTATATGATTGGAAGCTCATGTTTTTAAATGGAAATCTGTTATTCACTCAGTTGTATGGTCTGATGAAGCATTGAAGTGAAAGCGCTTACCTCCTGAGTGCACCAATAATGAAAAACTTTTTATATTCAATACATATTGACTGTTTGCTGGATTCTGTAAGCAGTGGATTGATGAAGCAGTATATGAATTGAGACATTGCAACGCTGTTTATTGGACTCTGCATGGTAGCTGTTGCTTTATTTTTCAATTTGTTGAGAAATTTTAGGTGGTATTTACAAACATGGCATGTAAATATGTATGACTGGTATATGTAAAAGAATACATATCAGAATCCTATGCAGTTCACAAAACCATGAACTACCTGTTACTGTCATGGTATGAAATAGCTATGAATATGGGTAACTGTCTGAAATGTTGGGACCCACTTTAGCAAGTCCTGTAATGTTGAGAATGAATAGACAAAATAACGTATTTATATATATTAAGTCCATGATGGCCATTTCTCAAAATAATCCCTTTTCTTGGAGGTATGGTGATCTCAGAGTTAATGTAAATAAGTTCAGGGGGTTATGGGGGGGGGCTTACTCCTCTGTAAGAAAGAAGTTTAAAGGAGAAGAGCAATGTTTAATATTCACTCTTCTACTGCATTTTCAATTATTATTATTATTTTTTTGCATATCAGTATTATGAGCGCAAACATTTCATTTGGGAGCCATGGATATCTGGAAAGGAAGCGCTGTATATTTTTCACAATGCCAAAAACTTTGAGGCAGAAGTGTAAGGAACTCTATAAATTCCAGTAGTACATGTGTGAACTAAATGTACCTTAAAATAAAGCACAGGAATATTTCTGGCTACAAGGCTCATGTGTTGGTCATTATTGTATGGCTGACCAACAACATTAGAATTTACTGTACAGGCAAAACAACAGTGGAATATTTACAAAATAAACATAGCTGATTGGTTCACATTGTTGGAGAGTACAATGCACACAACCACAGTGTAACAACCACACACTGCTCCCCCTCAAAACAATGAGAAAAGGAATATCCTACCAGTAGGCATTAACAAGAGACCCAATTTATTCATTCATAAACATGCAAATTTAGTATTCCGTGCAGGCATAGTCAGTGACAGAGAAATGTTTGTGAATCACTCCTGGTTATGACTGCAGAGAACTGAGATGTCTGCTGCACTCCAATTACTCAAGTACGTTAACAGCTATGTCAGCAGCACACATAGCAGTATACATATGCATGACACTACGTCATGTTGATCACTACTATGAACACATGTATTTGGACAGACAGCAGCATTATCTGTGCACACTATGTGTGGTGAGTCTGTGCAGTCCAGTAGACACTAGTAGTTTCACATATTACCCACACCTTAAAGTACTGTATTCACCCACTCTAATATACCCATGAGCATAGCTAGAAATTTCCATGTAGTACTCAGAGTTGTAATGTGACTTCACACCATCTCAACTTCTATTTCAAAGCACATATATCCCTCAAGTCCATAGTCCTGCCATTGTTCTCTGAAGACATAATGCAGTGCTTTATTATAGAAATTTCAGTAAGTAGACAACTAATGATACAGCACCTCAAGCAATTACAGATATTATCCAGTCTGTTGCTGCCACATATGCACACAGACTGACATTCTACCCCTGTAAGCTAATGTTCCCTCCGACAAAAAACACAATGTTTTACCAAAGTTATCTCTGTTTTATAGTTAGTTGTGAGTAGCACTCAGCCTATAGGCATATTCTGTCCTATAAAGATATCAAGCATAATTGCCTCCTCAGCTCTTTGGTCTCTTCATTCTTGCTTCCATGGTGTTCTGTGTTGTGTAGTTGTGTCATGAGATGTCTATATGCAGTTCAATAAATCCAGTGTATTCCATATCCACATCCTAACATTAACAGAAGTCTCTTTCATGAATCTCATTAATGACAGGCCCATGTCAAGACAGAGGTGAGCAACTTGCAGTTATGTGACTGCAGTTGAGATTTCTGAATGTGGCTCCTCAAGTGGAAGTCCCTTAACCCTTTTTGTTTTTCTTTTTTCTTTCTTCTCTTGTATATTAGAAATGTATCTGCAACAGTGCTCTCCAACCTGGTTCAAAGCTCCAGAGAGCACCCCTGCATTACCAGGCTATAATTCATACCACACCTTTCGGCCACCTAACCTGGACTGAAACAGTAAAGGCGGAGGCATGTCCATATTCATTAAGGATATCCACACCTCCAGGCTAGTTGCTCAGCATAATGCATCTGAGATTATCCAAGTGCAACTAACTCTGGGTAAGACCACAATCCAAATTGTAACTTACTACAGATCCCCCAACATGCCCTAGGATTCCCACTCCTCATTTCTTGATACACTGGAAAATATTAGGGTACAACCCAACACCCTAATAATGGGTGATTTCAACTACCCCACCATTAACTGGGAAACCTACTCATGTACCAACTGCTATGCTCAACATTTTCTGGAATTCATAGATTCCAACGCCTTGGATCAACTTATCCACACCCCCACCAGGGGCAGCAATATACTAGACATGGTCATTACCAACATGGGTGACCAGTGCTCCATACCAGAGGTCACTTCCTCGGGGTCTATATTAAAAAGACAAACATTTACTTACCCAAATGCCTAAACGTCGACCCATCTTCATCGAAGCATGAAAACATTTATCGTCCAGAAGCACAAAAGCGGAAACATCAAATCGTCATGGTTAGCCTTCCGCGGTATTGCTCCATAAGATAAGTGTGCTATAGCTATGGACCTTAGGGTTAGGGTGCAGGTTAAGGTAAGTACATGGATGGTAATGTATGTTAGATTTAGTGCAGGGTTTTGTTATGTGTATGTGTGTGGATTATTTAGTTTGTTTGGGTTTAGCTTTTTAAGGTAAGTGTGCGATAGTTACGGACATTAGGGTTAGGGTGTGGGTTAAGTTAAGTGCATACATGGTGGTATATGTAAGATTTAGTGTAAGGTTAGAAGTAGGGTTCAGTTTAGGGTTAGAAGTAGGGTTTTGGTTAGTGTATGTATGTGGTTTATTTAGTTTGTTTGTGTAGGTAGTATGTAGCGGGCGGTGCGGTGGGACAAGTATGACAGTTCGACTTTTTGAATTTTGCGGGTTAGGGCATTCGGTGTATATGCTGTTCGCACAGTAGGTGTCGACGTTTAGGTATTTGGGTAAGTACATTTTCGATTTTATAATATAGACCCAATTCCTCGTTGGTCAGATCCGACCACAAGCTAATCACCCTAGACATCCACATCCCACCCCACCACCCATTAGGGAAACCACTGTAAAACATTTCTCCAAAGCCAACTTCACGCTTCTTAAGACGGAAGTGGCAAACTTCACAACACCGATGCAGACAAACAATAGAGGTATGACTGCTGAATCCTACACAAATGCACTTTATAAGCACTTACACGAGTGCATGGATCATGCTATCCCTAACAGAACCAATATGCTATCCTCCATAAAAAGGAAGACAATCTGGTGGTCCCCTGCCATAAACAAACTCTACAACAGAAGAAAGAAACTGTTGCAAAAAAGAGTAAAATCCCATGATTGGAAGAACTCCCTGGTCAGCCTCAGTAAGAAGCTGAGATCCATCATAAAATCCTCCAAAGCTAGTTACGAAAACAAAAGCCACTGTTTCTAAAGACAACCACAAAGCATTCTATAGCTATATCTAGAATCTCAATGGTAACACTCAGATCTGCTCTGAGTTACAGCACAATAGCACTAAATATACAGAACCAACTGATATTGCCAACATCCTGGCAGATAGGTTCAGAGCTAACTGTACCCCCCTTTCACCCCTTAAAGGGCCCATCTCTATACCAGAAGAATGCAAAGTTCCTGTAATCACAGCTGCACAGGTAAAAACACACTCTCCAAAGCCAAGAACACAGCATCCATGGGACCTGACAACATCCCAGGCTGCGTTCTACATGAACTAGAGAATGAACTGGCACCCCAAATAAGCACCATGTTCAGTCATAGCCTTACCTCAGGCTTTGTGCCCATTGAATGGTGCACAGTGACGGTTATCCCACTCCACAAAGGGGGAGCTACCACAGACCCTGGGAACTACCACCCCATTAGCCTAACGAGCTTGGTCTGCAAGGCCATGGAACGTATCATCATGGAACTTCACTTGTTTAAATGGGTGTGCACTATCAAAATGCAGAAAGTTGTTTGAATAGGTTGATTTCCTATGAACTTGTGCTACAAAGGCCTTCAACTGACACTTTCTTCAGTAAGACATCCAAATACACTATTTGTTCACTGTTAACCTCTTGTGTGAACTTTAAAAAACTGGTTGTGCCATTGACGCATTCTAAAAATAGGGGGATCTCTTGTCTCGGACCATTCCAACAAATAAAGGCATCATCCAAGAACCATGTATACAATGTACAGAACTTAAACCATGGGGTATTTATTAAAAATCTCCTTTCCCATTCCAACATAATTATGTTGGCATACAAACCACCGCACGCTGACCCCATTGCCACACCTTCAATTTGTAAAAACAGTTCATTATTGAATAGAATTAAATTATTTGTGAGTACTAGTTCTAATAAAGTCTCATAGGTGTTAACCAGTGGCTGGGGAAGACCCTTACCCACCAAAAATTCACAAAACCATTCCATGCCTATGGTATGCGGTATTACCATATATAAATCTCTGACATTGATTGTAATGAAACTGACTCTTTCATCAAATTCTAACACATTAATCCTTTTCAAAAAGTCCCATGAGTACATAGTAAAGGTTCATGTTGCACAAAGCCCTTCAATCTGATGTCCAGGAATTTGGCTATAGGGTGGTTAATGGAGCCATGCATCAACTATGGGCTGCATAGGTGGTTGGTCTGAGTCTTTATGTATCTTGGGTAACCCGAAAATGACAGGGATCCTAGATTGTGCTATACTTAAAAATTAAATTCATCCAGAGAGAAACTACCTTCAATGAATAAATCCTGTAAAACACTTCTCACTTTCTTATATGCACCATGTAGTTCATTAAACGAAAATTGCATGTAAGCTTTACCTGATAGCAAACACCCCCATTTTATTGTTGTAGTCCACCATGTTCATCATGACAATCCCACCTCCCTTACCGGTTTTATTATCCTGAGGTCCTTATTATCAGACAGTTGTCCTAACTTATTAATTTCATCCTGTTTCAAATTCCATTTTTGCTTTTTTGCCATTATAATATTTCTCATATCTAATTCACAATTTTTTTCAAAAAGCTGTAGTGAGGGATGAATGGGGGGATTAAAGGTATGGCTCCCTATTACGCTGTTGCAGATGCAGTTGGTCAAATGCGTCTTTGTCAAACCGTAAAGTGTGAAAAGACAAAGTAGCGAAGCTGCTTTTCAGTGAATTTTTTCCCCTGGGAAAGAATTTGTGTGGCCGCTTTCGCTACTTTGCCTTTTCGGCACTGTAGTGTGATCCCGGAGTTGGTATATTTAAGTAGGGAGGTGGGGGGGCACAGCCCCCCACGTCAGGGGTAGGGGGGTGAAGCCCCTCACATTAAGAAATGTTTTACTATTTGTTTTTGTTTTTTTTTTTTTTTTGTTTCGGAACAGCGATTGTTTTCCATTGGAAAATAATCACGGTTCTGAAGTTTCAACGTTGTAAGCTTTCGCTTACATGGGGTCGATTATCTGTCATACACTCTTCTGAGCGTGCAATATGATAATATAGTCCCAAAGGTACTGGATAACTTAATGGGATCCATGATTGACCTACAATCCTTAAATAAAACATTCAGATTCAGTTTTCTAGTATACAACTTCAAATCCAATAATGCTGTTTCAGTATTGGTACTTTTATCAGGAACAAAAGTCAATCCTCTAGCAAAAATATCACAGTTTGTACTGTCAATAGGTACACTAGAATAATTGAAAACTTTAAAGTCACCATCATGATTTAAAGAAATGGACAAACCAGTGTGAGCCGTATCAACATCAGCAGACACAGCTAGTACCTCATGTAGGCACCCCTCCTGTTGCCGCTCTGGTTGAATTCTTACCCCCTGGCCCCTGTTGGCATAATGGGGGCCCTGTGGGTTGTTCTCTCTATAATTCTGCTCCCTCAGTCATTCTGACTGTCTCAGTGATGGAAATTTTTCCTCCCCTAAAAAGGTCTCAGTGGGAACCATATCCTCTCTAGGTTGTGCATGGTCACCCCAACCTTGGGAGTTCGGGGGTCAGGGTATGCAACATTTCTTTCATATTCAGATTTGTCACACTCAATTTTATTTAATTTCCTGTTTTTAATGGTGTTTACCTGTTGCTCAATGCTTTTTAAAATATGCACATATTCAAAGTTATTAGTAGAGTGTGCAGTATTAGAAGTCAATAGTACATCAAGTTCTGTAGCTTCCTGTGTTAAACCTTGTATAGTTTTGTCATTATGCCTTATAACCAGTTTCCATGTATTCAAACCCATGCTGGTCAAATGCAACAATTCTTTATGGAATGCAGAGTTACTAATCAAGCCTGTAGGAAACCACCACAGGTGGAGGCCCTTAGGCACAATCTTTAGTTTAAGGCATTCTTTAAAGTATAAGTTAACAAGTTGCAATTTCTTTATTTTTAAAAGCAACTTAGCAAACTTCTACAGATTGTCATTATAAGAAGTAGCACTTACATTTCTTTGGGAAAACAGGCTTGTAGTAGCAGAAAGCCAGGTCTTTAAATGTGGAGCTTCAGAATGCATGTTAGATCCTTCATTTGTGGCTTGTGGTCATCTGCCTTCATTTCCATGTCCATTTAGATCAGAATTAGTGTTAAAAGCACTTCTGGTCCCATTTTCTCTTCCCCTGAGTGAAACAGGCACCAAATTGGTCCTCCTCTCGTCCGGATCGTTGGAATTGTGCTCATTGAACTGAAGTAGATGGTTACCTTCCCCCTGTAAGCCAAGCACTTCCTGGTTGTTCAGGGGTGTGTTTTATCTCTCAAGCCTTTCCAAACACTGACTAAAGTCTTGTAGCAGTAAAGTAAGATTACTAATGGATTTTCCCAGGTCTTGGGAGTATAAAGGTGGTGGTGTGATATCCAGATCTGTGCCTGAAGCAAAAATAAGCTACCAAAAAAGCACAAAAGTCCACAAACTGTAGAAAAACAAAGTCAGCACTCCTGGAAGCACACACTTCAGCAACTTAAGTAAAATCATTGTAGTAAATGGCCGCAAAACACTTTGGGAGCAGTAAAAACACTTTTTTATTAAACCAAAATAACAAATAGATAAGTTCTTACATCAAGAACCTTCTCAACTTCATCAGATAAGAGCAAATCCAGGAAACACTCAAGTACATCCTGCAAGAGCATCAATTAAGTAATAAACCAATCCCATCACACTGACTAAAAAGGACCTCCCTGAACTCATAAATATTTATGAAATGCAATCAAAAATATTCTTAAAAAGGACACCCCCCCGGATTCACTAATCTTCCATGCAGGACTAATTTAGTCCTGCACAGAAGCATCAGCTTAGGAGGAGGATGGCAGCGCACCATGCATATTAATGAAGGCGCACTGCCCGACCTCCTATTCCTACATGGAGCATGGACGAGTGCAGGGGGTGTGTCTGAGAGCAGAGCTCTCAGAATAAACATGCCCCTGCAAAGTAGAACAGCAGAAACTGTAGATAAATGAGCAAGACAGTTTCTCTGTTCATCTGTGAGAGAGGGGAGCTTTCAGCAGCCTATCTGTCCCTGGAGGAGTGGTTTCAGCCCAGAAATTAGTAGTTTATTGGCCATGTTGAGCTAATTTCTATGTCTTTCATTTCCCTGCTATAAATACCGCATTTGTCCAGTTTTGCACACCGGGCAGCGCTGGTTAGCTAGGGTAAAAGTATTCCCGGCTCCACAAAGTCTCTTCTTCAATTTTTCCCTTGGAACTAGACAAATTTTCAACTTAAGCACTCAAGCCATTCATTTCTCAGCCCGGCACTTGCTCAAAACTTATAGCAAGCACTTATAAACCCTAGCTCTAGACCCTCCTGTACTGTACAGAAGGACAAGGCTCTCTATTCGACCTTACCAGCCATCCAGTAAAACAGTTCACTGTACCAATCCAGGCATGTCCAAAGGGCAGTTTCAGGTGTACTCTCCAGTCCAACTGGTGAATCTGGGCATTTTGAGGTAATGTTACAACTGCCTCATATACACAGACAACCCTCTCCTCCTACCACCAAACACTAATACATGCGAGAGATGCAATCACACACTCAAACTGGAGGCTAAGCTCTCTCAACTCAAGACTGGATCAGACAGACAAGAGGAAAAGGGAAATACTTGCATCACACCACCAGTCTCACATAGACCCATTAAACCAGTACCGGCAAAAAACACACATAAATGCATGAAAACATACTCGGAGGCTCTAAATAAAAATCTGCAAAACCAACAGAGACCTCCAAAGCAACCTCCACCCTCCCCAACACAAACCATGAAACACATACTTCACAAAACCAGTGTGTCATGCAATCACAGCCCTTAAGGCAAAATAGCATACCCAAAATACTAGTAATAGGTGACTCTATAGTCAGGCACACTGACGCCCCACTCACTAGGCTGAATAAGGGGAAGGTTACTGTTAGCTGCCTGTCGAGTGCCAGGATCCGCCACATAGCACAAGCACTCAGGTCACTCCAGAACAAGTACAAATACGACTCTGTCATTGTCCATGTTAGTGTGAATGACCTGAGCCATACCTCCCTGGACTACATGAAAAGAGACATGGAAGAGCTCTCTGATCACATAGCCCAGGCAGGTATGACCCTGACCCTGAGTAGCATCCTGCCCACACCAAAAATGATACTACGGTATAAAGAAATAATTCTCGATTTCAACAATTGGCTACGTTTCTGATGTTATTCAAAGGGGATCCAGTGTCTGTCCACCTGGGATGACATGCTCGACAAGCCATGCTGCTTCACTAGAGACTGCTTACACCTGAAACCCTTAGACTTTCGAATACTGGCCAAGGCTCTTGCCACCCACATAGTGCCTTTTTTAGGCAAGGCTCAAAAGACAAACCTACCACCATATATAGCACAAGTAACAAAAAACTGAGGGTAATGCTACTCAATTCCAGAAGTCTAAACCTCAAAATGCATGCACTCGAGGCACTCCTCAGTATGGAGAAAATCAATATATGTGCAGTAACAGAAACCTGGTTTAAGGCTCCAGAGAGCACCCCAGCACTACCAGGCTACAACTCATACCATACATTTTGGCCACAGAACCTAAACCGAAATACAAAAGGTGGGGGCGTATCCATATTCATCAAGGATACGCATACCTCCAGGTTAGTGGTACAGCATGATGCTTGAGATCATCCACGTGCAACTAACAATGGGCAAAACTGCAATTCAAATTATAGCTTGCTACAGATCACCCACCATGTCCCAGGACCTCCATTCTGTGTTTCTGGAAACACTGGGAAACATAAAGGTCCTACCAAACACCCTAATATTGGATGATTTAAATTACCCAAACAATAACTGGGAGAACTACTCAAGTACTAACTCCCTTGCCCAACATTTCCTAGAATCTATAAACTCAAACACCCTGGTTCAGCTGGTCAACACTCCCACCACCGGTGACAACATATTGGACCTGGTTATCACCAACATGGGTGACACCGGACGTCAACCCCTCGCTGGTTAGATCTGACCATAAACAAATCACTTTGGATATTCACATTCTGCACCCACCCGTGGACAAGGAAATCACTGTGAACAACTTTTCAAAAGCAAACTTCACTTTACTTAAGACTGAGGTGGAAAGTTTCAAAGCCCCCATGCTGAAGGATAATGCTGTCCAAGCTGCAAAATCTTTTACTAATGCATTCTATGGGCACCTACAAGAATGCATGGATCGTGCCATCCCAAGCAATACAAAGACTCACTCCTCCAAGAAAAGGAAACCAGTCTGGTGGACTCCTGCCATTGACAAGCTATACAATAGAAGGAGGAAACTAGTACAAAAAAGAGTAAAATCCCAAGAAAGGAAGACATCCCTGATCAGTATCAGCAATAAACTATGATCCCTCATAAAATCATCCAAGGTGAGCTTTGAAAGAAAAATTGCCAAGGAATCCAAAGATAACCACAAAGCATTCTTTAGCTATGTCTAGAATCTAAGGGGCGATGCTCAGATCTGCTCGGAGTTAGTGCAGAAAGGCACAAAATACACTGAACTGACTGATATCGCCAACATCCTGGCAGACAGGTTCAGCTCAAACCTCACACCCCTCTCACCCCCAAAAGGGCCCATAACCATACCAGAAGAATGTAGAGTCCCTGAAATCACAGACACTCAGGTTAAAACAGCCCTCTCCAAAGCCAAAAACACAGCATCAATGGGACTGGACGGTGTCCCAGGCTGCGTCCTACATGAGCTCAATGATGAACTAACCCCTCACCTAAACACACTGTTCAAACTCAGCCTCTCCACAGGCTACGTACCCATAGAGTGGTGCACAGCAATGGTTATTCCACTCCACAAAGGTGGAGCCACAACAGACCCCAGGAACTATCGCACATTAAGCCTGACTATCTTGGTCTGCAAGGCTATGGAGCGCAGCATCATGGAGCTCATTAACAGAGACATTGGGAACCTCCAAACACTGGACCCTAGCCAGTTCAGCTTTGTTAAGGGAAGATCATGCCTCCTAAACATGATGGACTTCTTTAAGACAGTTACCAAGACTATAGACGAGGGAAAGGTGGTACACACAGCCTACCTAGACCTTGCTAAGGCCTTAGACACCATTCCCCATTCTGGTATTATAAACAAGCTCACCAGCATGAACATAAACCCCTACATCACAAGATGGGTTGCCAACTGGCTCATGGACAGAACCCACATGGTGAGAGTTGTGGGAGCTAGGTCCGACTCTAAACTGGTTACAAGTGGCATTCCCCAGCGCTCAGTCCTAGGACCCCTCCTGTTTGGCATATACTTCTCAGAGGTACAGGCAAGCACAGGAGGACTATGGCTGAACAAGTTCACAGACAACTGCAAACTAGGGGCTATAATTGACTCTCTGAATGACACAGACATCCTCCAAAAGGGTCTCACTGAGATGGATACCTGGTGTCAAAATCATGGCTTCAAGCTAAATGCCAAAAAGTGCATAGTCATCTCCTTTGGAAAAAACAAAGTGCCCACAAACTATCACATAGGTGGTAGTCATCTAAATACAGAAGATGCAATAAGGGATCTGGGGACCCAAGTAGATAGTAATCTTACCTTTGATAATCACATTGCCAAACTGGTTAGAAAATCCTTCTACATGGCCCACCTAATCACAAAAGGGTTCCCATCCAGATCAAAAGAGGTAATTGTGCCCCTCTACTCATTACTCATCAGACCCATCATATAGTACAACTCCCCATTTGGGATGTACCTTACAAGACACCTGCAACAGCTGGAAAGACCACAGAAGTACCTCACCAAGAGGATCACTGGCCTCAAACAGATGACCTATGCAGCTCGACTGAAGAAACTACAGCTGTACTTCATTGCATACCGTCTATTCAGAGGTGATCTCTGCCTGACATACAAGGCCATGTCCAACCTAGAATTGATGGACATGTTCCACCTAAAGAAAACCTTATCCCCTCAAGCCACACACTCTAGGGATCTAAACCTCACCACAACAATAAATAGGATGTGCTGGAGGGATAGATTCCTGACCCAGAGACTTCCCATGCTTTAGAACAAGATTCCAGTCTACATTAGGCAGAGCTCCTCACTAACACTCTTCAAAAGAAACCCTGATGAGTGGATGGAAAAAAGAAAGTTTACCCCAGGGATCACTTCAGTGGCTCTACTGGAAGGAGGCACAGGGAACTAATCTAAGGGGGCGGCGAAAGCCAACACATTCTGGCTAGGCTTAGAAATGCCTTCGGGCAGATAGCCTAGTACCTACCTATGAACCTATGAACCTATGAGACCGCTCATAGGTGTCTGCATATCCCCACCAACAGTCCCCCATGTGTACAACAACAGGACATAAAAATTAAAAGAAGTAACCCCTGTATTTATTTCTAAAACTCCGAGTACAGCTAACCGTAGGTGCATGGGTGTGCCCATCACTTAGCTATGGTTAAAGCAGCTTAAAAGGCTGAAGAGGATCACAAGGAAGATATCTGCAAATGAAGCAGCACATCAATAGTGTAGTGGTCAGTGCATCTGCCTAACGAGCAAGCATTCCCGGTTCGAGTCCCACTGCAGCACATACCATTTTCCATGTGAAATCTGTATACGAACATTTATTTACATTTTATTGCTGTATAACCTACTAAATAACATTTAAATGTGAACTGGAGTACTGCATTAAATTCACATGTGAAGAGTCAGTACCATAATGAATAAGTCAGCAGTAAGCAGCCGTAAGTACAGATAAGCAGTAGTAAGCATATGTAAGCACTAGTAATCATGTGCAAGTGCATTTGGGAGGGGTGAAGCACCACTGACACAGATTAAGCAAAGGAGAAGCTAACTGCATGTAAGACACTGTGACTGGAAGTCAGCAGTGCTTACCTCTGTACAAACCCTCTTGCAACCGCTTGAAAGTGCCTTAAGCACACCATATCCAAAGGCCGGTGTTCTGCCCAGCAACAAAATAAAGAGCCTCTGCAAGGCCGGAACCCAGAACCATGCACACCATACATGAAACAATTTACCACTAAGCCATGCCAGGTATGCAGAAATTGTATGTTGTCAGAAACATAACCCCAGCCCAGTCATGCAACAATACAGAGAATGTATACCTACAGCTAGATGGGCATGTGTGCACAAATATATCACTATCTAAATGGATACAACATATCTATAGATGTAGTCACATATATATATATACATATATAAATATCCAGAGATATATACATATATATATATATATATATATATATATACAAATATATAAAGAGATATATATGCAAATGCTGACAACTACACATATATATGTCAACATCTATATGTCCACATATACACATCAAGTGACATATGTACACAGATATATGTCTCCGTAGGTATATTCCGATATAGTTAGACATATGTAAGCAAATATATATGCCCTCAGAGGTATATACGGCCAGACATCTGTAGAGACCAATGGTAGATGAATAGAAACATATATGTCCACATGCACCGTCAATGGACCTGAGAGGCCCCAAACAATATACGTCACATACAAATTTGCATACCCCCCCCCGCCCAGCCAAACACATCTGCCCTGCAATACACTACCAAGCTCAAAGTATTGTACCATCTGTCATTGAACTAGGGAATTAAATCAGCCCTCTGTTATGTGTCACATGTTGATATCACATACCCCTCTCCCTCACCTACTAGGCGGGCCGAGCAGTACAGGCCCATCCAACCCAGGCCATCCCAAACCCATACATGCATAATCCACAGTTCTGCTTCCCCCCACCCACAGCACACACGCAGCCACCACCCCTACCCTGGTTACCGACCCATAGCTACCACACCACCACACATTGTCCCCCCTTGGGATCCATCCCGTATGATGTCCCGACTCAAGTACCATAAGTGGGGCACACACCAAAGACCATGCACATAGTCAGGGGTACCTATGCAACCCTGGGTGTAGACGAAGGATACCCAATGTTTGGGTTGTCCCGCATGGGACAAATGTATTCCTGGTACTAACAATAGATGTCACATGTGACTCTATGTACACCAACGGATTTAGTTGTAGGTATCGCAAAGCATATGTGGCACACAAGGTTGGCTGGTATGCACAAGAAACAGAGTATCCAGCAATACCAGTCAACATTACCGGATATGTAGCTAAGGATTTAGAGGTATATGTGTTTGTATAAATACCCATAACTATACAGTTATATACCTCTCCCTCTCTGTAGTATAAATGTATACATACATAGATAGACATATAAATAAATACCCACATATACATATACACATATGCAGACACCCATACAGCCACATGTCATTAGATATATATACAGCAATATATATATATCTCTCTCTCTCTATATATATATACACACATATATATATATATATATATATATATATATATATGTGTGTGTGTGTGTGTGTGTGTGTGTGTGTGTGTGTGTGTGTGTGTGTGTGTGTGTGTGTGTGTGTGTGTGTGTGTGTGTGTGTGTGTGTGTGTGTGTGTGTGTGTGTGTGTGTGTGTGTGTGTGTGTAGATATACACAGATATATAGTTATGATAAGCTACAGCACTTAAGAATGACATATGTTCGCAGGCCATGCCAATGGAGGTGAGGGGCCCAAGCAAGAAACGTGTAACACGTAGCATGAACCCCCCCCACCACCCAGTCAGACAGGGGAAACATAAAAACAAACCCACAAACAATGTAAACAATCCACTGCTCCCCAGACCACAGGCAGGATACAACCGGAGGGGGGACACAGTGGACACGAAAAGTCTAATCTTGGAACAGAGACAGGAGCGTCCCTTGTGGACACCCCAAAAATTGTCTTGTTATAGGAGGAGGCCCATGCGATGACCTATCAAGGCGGGGCATGTAAATACCCACACTACAAGGGTGGAAAAGCCTGATGACCCATGGGTCGAGACAACGTACGAGATAGGTCCCGTGAAGTGGAGAGTGGGCAGTATGTACTGGTGTGTTTAGATCCGACCTGCACCCAGAGTAAGGATGAGTGCTGTAGAAGAGGTGCAGGTGGGGGAACTATGGGTATGTAATTATGGGTCTAGGTGTGCAGGTGTTTGCTGGGGTGGGTCTATTCGGACCACTCCAGGGATGTAAGCAATAGTGTTCATTGGGCAGAGCCACCGCCCAATGGGCAGACACTCCCACTACGAGTCCCACTGCAGCACAGACTATTTTACATGGCAAAGGATGGTATAACCAGATGTAGATGTAAATATGCAGAGGTATGTGTGTGTATATATACCCAAAACTACATGCACATATACCTCTCCCTCTCTGTAGTACAAATATATACATACATAGACAGACATATATTTAAATACCCACATATGCAGACACCCATACATCCATATGTCATTATATATATATATATATATATATATATATATATATAATAATAATAATAATATATATATATATATATATAGATATATATATATATATATATATATAGGATATGATACAGCAGTTAAGAATTACTTATGTGTGAAACATACAAACACACATAAAAGTAAACAAACCACTGTTTCCCAGCTACAGGATATGATACAGCAGTGGAAGAGACCCACCAAGTCCACTCTTGAAACAAAGACAAGAATGTCCCTTGTGGGACAACCCACAAATTCAAAGCTTTTCAGATTTCCAGCCATTACACGGATGTCAAATGGCAGGGCATGCATGTTCTCGGACTACAAGGTTGTTGAAGCCTGACGATCCATGGGTCGAGACAACATGCATGATAGGTCCCGAGAAGTGGCTAGTGGGCAGTGTGTAGTGGTGTGTTTAGACCCAACCTGCACCCAGAGTAAGGAAGACTGCTGAAGAGGATGTGCAGTTTGGGAACTATGGCTATGAAATTATGGGCCTAGCTGTGCAGGTGTTGGCTGGACCGGTTCTATGTGGACCACCCCAGGGATATAAGCAATAGTGTGCATTGGGCAAAGCTGATGCCTAATGAGCAGCCACGCCCAGTACAAGTCCCAGTGCAGCAAAGTCTAGTTTACATGGCAAAGGACGGTATAACCAGATGTGCTGTTGCAAACCCACTAAATGACACCAAAGAACACATGGTCGCAACACCCCAGCACATCTAGGGCCCAGCCTGGGACCTCCTCCTCCTTCATGGGCCCTGTGCCACCTTTGGGTGGAACCGCTGCAGGGGATGGGGCTCACCCCCCTTGGAACGGGCGCAGAGGGGAACCTGTCACCTGTCAACATGTCCGGGCCGTGGTGCATAGGGAGCTTGATCTGGAGTTTTGAGACCGGCTTCGCCAGCTTGAGGGCTGAGTGGTGCAATTAGAGGGTGAGCCTGCCCCTCCTACACAGCCCCCAACACAGCCACCTTTGGGGCCGTGAAGGTGCAGTGTTGACCGCCCATGGGTGGAGACCTCAGTCCCACTGTTTCCTGTTGGGGGCTCATGGGCTTGCGACTTCCAAACACCCCTCCCAGTACAAGGTGTTTACCCCCCACATGTGTCATATACCGCCCCTGTATGTATCTTGTTTGTCTTGTCTGTTAACCTACCCAACCTACGTCCCCAAATATACCTACTACTCCTCCCCAACATCCAACTCTCACCTGAAAAAAACAAAAGGGCAATCTGTTCCTACAAAACAAATCTCGCCCCATACATAGCTGTCCATTTTGCACACGTGTCCACTGGACACATGTAATCTGGTCTAATTGGCATCACAATGAATATATGTTGTCCTCACCCCTCTTCCAGGGGTTTGAGGGTCCAAATATACCTCCAAATTCAGTGTACATGCACAGCTGTTGCTGTAGAAGAAATGGGTGGTTATGGACCTTTCCTATACCCTTCCTGCACATGCCTAGCTATTTTCCCTACTGTCTTACCCTCTTTGTGCCCCTTTTTTCACCACTTTCTTATCAATCCCTTTTTCTTTCTTTTAAAGAAATTAGCATGGGGTAAGCGACATTAAGCACTTTTAAGCAGCTGTAAGCGGGTTTGCGTGGGTTTGGGCGAGGGTAAGCTATGCCTGCACAGGTTGAGCAATTCTGAAGCTGAGTGTGAGAAAACATAAATGGAGGTTAGCAGTGCTTGCCATTGTGCAAACCCATGGAAACCCACTTACAACTTCTTAAAAGTGCCTTAATCACTCTGTATCCAATGGCCCGTGTTCTGCCCAGCAACAAAATAAACAGCTCTTGCAAGGCTCAAACCAAGGACCCTGCATACCCTAGACAAAGGAATGTACCACTAAGCCATGACAGATACACAGAAACACAATATTCTCAGACACATATCATCCAGTCCTGTCATGCAACAGTACAGAGAATGTATACCAACACCTAATATGTCTGTGTGTGTAACTATATTAAAATCTAAACAAGTAAAAAATAAGCCAAGGTTAACGGAAAGTACAAGTCCACTTTGCGGTATTATTGTGTTCTTAACGCAACTTTTATTGACAAACCAAGAAACGTTTTCGCTACAAACCCAGTTGTAGCTTCCTCAGAGTACATTTGAAACAATGAGAAGTTGGTTTTTAAAACATAAAAAAGCGCCAAATTGTGAAGCGCTTGAGTTTTCTAAAAGGTATAGTACATTTAAAAATAAAAGCACAATGTATGCTCCCGTTTAAATACAGATATGTATAAAGTTCCGTCCTAAATGTCCGGAGTATTAAAAAAGTATACAAGTGTCAACATTGTACAAGTAAAGCATCTGTTTGTTTAAAACATAATAAAAGTAGCAATATACTGTCAGACCAAGTTCTGTGCTACAAACCAAAAGATTAATTCCGTTTTTTACAGAGAGAGTTAAACTGTGCTCATCAGTTTATACTGTGCCATGATATTAAGCTAGAAGTCCGATCTACAAAAGAGACTAATGAAAAAGTTTAAATTTAATAAATTGTATATACCAAAATGAGTGAACTGTCTCATCAGGAGTCAGTAATCAGTTCCAGAAATTTCAGACTTCAGTTAAATTAGTCTACTAGTTAATCATATTAGGCAAAGGAACTCTAGTGTTTGTCATGGACAGCCTTGTCAAAACAGATGATAATATACTCCTTATGTGAGGAGGTGTGTTCGTGTTGAAAAACAAGTTGTTTGAAAATATTTGTTGAAGGTAAACAATGTGTAGAAACTCACCAGGAGGGGCGGAACCTTGCTGCTCCAAGATAAATAAAATAATGTACTGCTACAGTGTAGTAAGTCCGAAAGGTAGGGCTCAAGGATGAATATGCGAAATATGGTACCAACTAGTGTGCCTACGTACCAACCCTAACTGTGGAGTGTAATGATGGGCTGAGCAGGACAATGGGTGACTAAACTAGTAGGTAGGCTGATGGTAAATCCCTACTAGATGCACTTTGTGTCCGTAAGATGTACTAATAAGAGGGAATGCAGTGGTGTGTGTATGTGTGCCAGGAAATGTCTGATCATGAACAAATTACCATAATACAGGTCGAGGAAAAAATTAGATTGTTATCAAGCCCTGTTAAAATTAGAGTGTAATCGAAGAGCTCAAAATGATGTTGTGGCTATCTTAAATAACTCTTGAGTTTAAGTAGACTTGAGATGTTGCAATTCTCGTTCAAACCTGGTGGTTGAAATGCATTCAATTTTAGTTGCCATTCTAATTCTTTGGTTTCCAACAATATGGATACCGGGCCACCTCTGATGTTATGGGGGACGTGATCAATGGCAAAAAATAAAAAACTGTGATCTTTGTTTTGTAAAATGTGCTTAGAAAGTGCATTGTCCTCCTTGCCTTTTTTAATGGCGTACATGTGCTGATAAATTCTCTCTTTGAATTTTCGCTCTGTTTTGCCAATATAATAGGCTGAGCAGCAAGTACAGGTTGCCAAGTAAACTATGAATTTTGTATTACAGTTAACTTTGTGTTGACTAGTGAGCTTTCTACCATTCAAATGAACTGCATTCCCTGTCCTAAGACATCTACACCAGTTGCAATTTCCACAAGTGAAAGTGCCTTTCTGACGGGAAAAGAAGTCAAATTGTTTTTTGGTTTCCAGTATATTTTTTAAATTCTTGCCTCTCCTGAAAACAATGAGAGGCTTTTCACCCAATTTTTCAAGAAGTAAACTGTTACTGGTAATGAAATGCCAGTTTTTAAACAACATGGAACTAATGTACTTTGAGTCCATATTAAAAGTTGTTATAAAACTGGAAGGGTAAAAGTTTTGTTTGTTGGTTGTGTCTCTTGCTGGCCCTAGAGTAGATGTCAAGTCTAATGTGCCCGAGAGGTCTGTAACTACAGGCACGCTGTTGCATTGTATAATAGTATCAGAAAGTAAGGGTTTGTAAAATCCATTGAGTCTCTTGTTGGTAACCTCTATTGTAAGCTCTTCAATCAGTGGGCCTGGGTAGTCACGACTAGAAAACATGTCATACAGGAGTGCGCACTCCCTATTGTAATGGAGGTCGGTGCTGCACATTCTAGCTGCTCGAATCAACTGGCCCTTAACTATCGATCTTTTTTGTTTATATGGATGTTGACTTGAAAAGTGTAGAAGTGAATTACAGTAGGTAGGTTTTCTGTAAATAGTAGATGATAATGTGCCTGTAGTAGAATGTTTTTCAGGTTTGACATCCAAATAGTCAATAGAGTTAGTTGAGAAATAGTAAGTGAATTTGAAAAATGTCGTAGTGTTGTTCATATAATTAATAGTGGATATAGCATCCTGTTTGGAGCCTCTGAAAAGGATGAAAATGTCATCCAGGTATCTTGTGTAATAGATGATAGAGTGAGCTAGTTGAGGGTTACCCAAAATGAATTTCTTCTCCCAAAAGGCTACTACCATGTTGGCAACAGTGGTGCCACAGGGTGAGCCCATTGCTATACCCTGAATTTGTAAGAAGTAGTTGTTTTCAAAAATGAAAAAATTGGATGTTAGTATAATGTCAATTAATTCAGTGACTGTGTCAATTTCAGTTTGTGTTTGTGATTTTTATATTAAAATCTAAACAGATACAACATATATATATATATATATATATATATATATATATATATATATAGATATATAGTTTTACTAACTCTATATACATATATATCACTATATATGCACATATGTTCATGCATATGCCTAAATCGACACATATATGTATCCACATATACACAGCACACTACATATGTGTACGCAGATATATATCTATGTAGGTATATACAGACATAGTTTTATATATATATATATATATATATATACATATATATATATATATATATATATATATATATATATATACATATATATATGTTAGCAGATATATATGTATATATATATATATATATATATATATATATATATGGCCATATATCTCTAGATAGAAATGGCAGATTAAAAAATACACATATGTCCATATGCACCATTAATGGGGTTGAGAGGCCCCACATACTATACGTCTTATATGAATAGGCATCCCCCCACAGCCAAACACGTGCGCTCTGCAATACACTACCAAGTAAAGTCTGCCTCCCACAGGACATGTAATATGTGGAAGCCATCAACATCTCCAGGATACAAATACACAGACACAGAGATGCAGATACAGATATACATAAATATATATACATAAATATATATATATATATATATATATATATATATATATATATATATATGTATATATATATATGTGTGTGTGTGTGACTACACATACACATGCAGATATATATACAGTAAGATACATATGTAAACGGTGCACACAATATGGAACAGCCACTATGCCTACAGTTAACACCTGAACAACTGGACACTGTATGGGCCACACATACAAATGTCATTCATTGCCTGCAGCATATGCCCATAGAAAGGTAATAGGAAAGACACCACACACAGGTTTGCAGAAATGGGAATCATTTAATTGTGTACTATAACAGTTCTATATGCTGTGTCATATAGCTGTTCAGATACTGACAACCATATAAACAGAGTAATGCAACTGTGAAACAGTTACACCAATAGAGTAGTCTGGAAAGGTTCACAACTGTTGCTGTCCAGACCAAGCCCTTCAGATTGTACAATAGTGAAGACAGACTGGGCCACAGGATACCAAACAATCAACAGTATCTACTGCAGGTGTGTAGTTCAGCAGCATCTGTCTACACTCTGTACAAACTCAATAGGAGGTAAAGACATTTTGTGATCAAATGGATTGTAACTGGTACATAACAAGGCATAACTGACACCATCACAAGCACACCAACAAACAGAACAGTCTGTATGGCAGGAGGCAGTAGGCTTGCAGTACCCCAATTCATGTAAGTAATGTCAATATAGGTGAAGTATATGGTACTGTACAGCCAGACATCTTGTGGCAGCTCACCCCTGATACCGCCACATTTTGTAACAGCCTAGGTCATTTATGGTGCTTCCCACCTAGACTCAATAATACAGGCCCATATACCACTGTTACATACACAGGCCTCTGCAGCGCATAAGGGTACACATGTATTGTGTAGGTGACGCCCACACTTATATGGCCCCAGCCCCACTGTATGTGTGGGGGGTACAACAGCAGTGGACTAATGGCAGCAATGGCAGTGTGATATACCCACAGCCCACTTCAGAACAACCCCCAACAGCATGACATATGTGCAAGGCTTGGTATGTAGATGGAGGACAGAGGCTGGCACACAGGCACACATGTGGAACACTGTTGCCATACACTAATCAAGGTGCTGGTGTTACAGGATAGTCTGCAACATACCCTTAGACAGGGAATTGAAGTTAGAAACAGAAATGGATGTAGCCAAGTACTGATAGCACACAACACACACACTGCCAGTGTAATATCTGACACAGGACCTGTGTGGTGGACGGACATCACATGATAGGCATACCTCTGTCCAGCAATAGGATTGGCCCACAGTAGTGAGTTATGCAGACAGACTGCATTCCAAGGTAGACTAGTATGTACACACACAGACACACACACACACCCTGTAACACCAGTACTATACAAAGCATAACACAAATCTATTCACAGTCTGCCTGTAGTTCCTGATCCTCCTACAAATATGTGACCACTGTGAGTGTGCAGGTTCTCCTGTAAGAGGTATTGCTACCTGATGTCTGTAACACTGATGCCCACACACAGGAAAGATGTCCATCACACAGGAAATGTAAAGGGACCACGCCCACATGCTGTAGGGATTTATAGTGGGAGGCTGCCATGACAGTGGTAATCGGAAGTAATACACATGTGTAAATATATATATATATATATATATATATATATATATATATATATATATATATATATATATATATATATATATATATATATATATATATATATATGGGTCTACTTTAAATTACCGAAAACGCAGTTGACCGACACGCGGAAGAGGGAGACGAAATGGCCGACAGGTAAGTTTACCGACAAGGTGATGTGCTGAAATCGAGTTGACCGACACGCGGAAGAGGGAGACGAAATGACCGACAGGTAAGTTTACCGGAAAGGTGATGTGACGACAGCAGATACAGCGACTAGGGTAACGTGTGAGCGCGTCTCGGTAAGTGTGCGATTGTGACAGAGTTAGGATCGGTAAGGTAGGTGTGCGTTGTTGTGGGATTTTGGGTTAGGGTGTGGGATAGGTGAGTGTGTGGTAGTGTCGGAGGTAGGGAGGTAGGGTTCAGGTAAGGTAAGTGTGTGATCGTAACGGAGTTTAGTTTAGGGTGGGTTAAGTGAGTTAGGGTTAGGGTGCAGGTAGGGTGAGTGTGCGATAGTGTCGGAACTTAGGGTTAGGGGTGGGTTAAGTGAGTTAGGGTTAGGGTGCAGGTAGGGTGAGTGTGCGATAGTGTCGGACCTTAGGGTTAGGGGTGGGTTAAGTGAGTTAGGGTTAGGGTGCAGGTAGGGAAAGTGTGCGGTAGTGTCGGACCTTAGGGTTAGGGGTGGGTTAAGTGAGTTAGGATTAGGGTGCAGGTAGGGTAAGTGTGCGGTAGTGTTGGACCTTAGGGTTAGGGTTTGGGTTAGGGCTAGTGGCTATGCGATGTAGTGTAATGTGTTGTTTACATTTAGTGTGTCGGTGTAATGGTTTGTGTGTCGGCGAACTGGTGTGTCGGTGTTCTAAAGTAGACCCATATATATATATATATATATATATATATATATATATATATATATATATATATATATATATATATATATATATATATATATATATATATATATATATGGGTATCTGAATAAGTAAATATACATATATTTCCACCATATGTCCTGGACATGGAGTGTAGCCCTACCCCAGCCCCTATAGTCCCAAAGTCGTAGTGCAAGGGGATGTCAGGTATGTATAGCAGGTATATTACTAGACTATTGCTACTGTCATTGGGATTGTCTTCACAGACATGGTGTGTGTGGAAGGTGACATCTGCTCATAATATGTGTGCCATTGACTACTGATAGACATCCTTAGGAAATCATTGTAAAGTACCGCTGCTAGCATGTAATGCCCCTGTGGAGTGCAACAGAGATATTGGCCAATATATGTGGAACTTTGGACACACCCTGTATAGTCCAGAGGTATACACATAATCCCTTAGTGTACAACATGTGTACCAGGCCTGACAATATGGATGTAGACAGCCATGTAGATGGGTATAACATATAATGACTGGTATACATTTGCCACCATAGGTTTTGGATTCACACACTCCTGTCTGGCCTGACACATAATGACTGCTGGTACAGGGGTTCCATGGACACATACTACCCATTAGATATTGACATACATCTGTGCAGCATCCCACTGCTCTGTCTGACATACATGACTTTTAAGGGAGGCCCAGCAGCAGTACATCTGGCAAGTATCTGCACATAACATCTCACTGGGTAAGTACATTAGGCTGCTAGGCATGTAACAATGCACTGTGCAGGCTACAGGCAGACTGTCTCAACACTGGCCTACATCTCGTATGGGGGAATGCACGTGTACCTGCATATATAGCAGGCTCAACAGCCATATCACAGCACAGGGTAAGATACACCTGTGTGAAAGTGCATAACCACAACCAATGTGAACATAGCCACAGCCACATATAGTAAGCTAGCATATTAGTACAGTATATAGACTATCTGTTCTACACCATCCTCATATGTGCCACTCACAGAATGACCCTGTATATACTGGGGTGCTACACAGTTTGGTATGATGGCTGTCTGTGGTATGGGACATGTGTGTGTATGGCCCTACAAACCTGTACGGCAAAATGGTACCATACAGTGGGGCAGTATGTAACATCAGATAGAAGGAGAGCTAGAACAATGACATCTACCACAATCTGTACACAGGCTAATGCACATATTAACAATACACACTCTGCCAACATTCACCATCACTACACAAACCTCAGTACTGTACAAACATCCACAGAATGTCCAGGTTATGTCATGAAATATAACCCCTACTGTACATGGCATGTGTAGCAATCTGATATATCACTGGCTTGTTATCAGATATGATGACACTATTTATGGTGTAGAGCACATATGCACCACTTCATGCATGACATATGTACAAAGGTTGACAGAGGTGTGATGGACAGCACATACACAGGGCCAGTATAGACATGTTGCTGTAATAACCTCATAAATTTACCATTGTAATGGGGTTTGTTGCAACATATGTCCTATGTTATATGAAGTCAGTAACTGTCACAGCCTTTACCATCTACAGACTGCAATCCTCACATTACCTTCCACATTCCACAGATAAATGCACCGTGGCTAACACATGAAACCAAATGCACAACACTGCCCAGTCTGCAGATGACTCTGCAGATAGGGATTCCTCATATACATGGCACTGACATGGCAGGTATTGCAACATGTATGGCAGGCATATCCAGACAAACACTGTTAAACCAACATTACTCCAAATACAATATAGCAGCACTTACAGTCTGTAGTCAGGTCAGGCACATCACCCTCCTGTCATTTGCCCTCTTTCCACAGTGTATGTTGTTAGAGGTAAATCTCCCAATCCATCTGAGATGCTGTTTGCCAAACAACAGATCTAGTTCCTGCTCACAGTGGCTGAAAAGGGCCAACACCACCATGATGTTCCTAGGTATTGGAGTGTGTTTCCATGCATTTGGCTATGGGAATGTTACCACAGCTGTTCCACATTCAATCAGCTAGGGGAAGGCTGTAATTCATGCAGAGGCCATCAGCTGATCATGAGCATCACTTAAAATACACATGCTGCTGCCTAAGCAAAGCAGGTGTGGGCCTCCACATCCACCAGAGAGGGGGTGGGGGAGGCAGACAGAGGCAAATACATGTCAGGGAGGGGTGAGAGAGTAAAACTGAAGCATGTTTGTGTCACACACCTACCAGCACTGGGTGTCAACCCCCCCCCAACAACTATGTAGTGTTATCACGGTTCAATGCAGTTATTGGATGCACCACATGGGTTACCTGCTGTGGAGCACTCAGAACATATATGTGATGGTGAGTGACATCTGCAACAGGGACATGGTAGATATATGGTAGGTGATGTACATGTGCCTGTCTGCATGAACAGGTGCCAGCATCAACACAGGCACACTCACACAGGGACGCACACACATTGACACACTTGGCAGGACCAGGAGTGCAACTCATCACTAGTGGGATTGCCACAACACATCAATGTGCAGGTATCACATGCACCACACGGGTCATATGGAGGTCGTATGGGCAAGGAGTATGAAGAGGTGTCAGACATCAGACAGCATGCTTCAGTATGCCCTGGATTGTTGTAGTGAGTGTGGATGTGGATATATGCACCATACAACACACACACGAACACACAGGGTGCCAGTCTCTCAGCTAATTTACATCTGTTATCCCTGTATGGTTGACATTGTTATATACAGTAGGGCCACCATAAAAGAAATAGGCAAAACCCCCTCCACATTGCCCACCTCTACACAGGATACAAGTTACAAACACACACCTGTCATATCTGGGAGTGGAACCCCTACCTAACTAGTTTATTGCACTACAACATTATACAGTTATAGTACATGCCACAGACATTACTGAAGTACTTCTTCCCCAAAGGTGTATTTCACAATGAATGACATCAGCAGGATTACCAAACTAGGGCATGTCAACTGTACTGCGAGTGACTAGCCTAAAATGCATTGCTCTCTACACAAACAGTGAGACACACGCAAAACACCCACAACCGACATGTGTAGGTATTGAACTCTTGACAAAGGCCTATATCACACTACAGCATGGAGCAGGTTTAGGTTACACCACTGGGATTACTACAGAACTTTTTCCACAGAGTTGTATTTCACAATGAATGACATCTGCAGGATTGCAAAAGTAGGGCATTTGAATTGTAATGCGAGTGAGTAGCCTATAATGCATTACTCCATACACAGACATTGGAACACACACAAAACATCCAGAACTGCCATGGGTGAGATGGAACCCTACCAGAGTTCTAAACCACACTACAGCAGTACACAGTTACAGGACACGCTACAGAGATTACTGAGCTACAACCTTCCCAGAGGTGTATTTCTAGGTGGGTGACATCAGCAGCCTTGCCAAAGTTGAGTATATGAATTCAAAGAAGTGTGAGTACCCTATAAAGCATTGTTCTCTATTCAGTCAAGGACAGACAGAGACACACAGATTCACACACACAGTTGCTAGGTTTGGCGTTGGAACATCTACCTAACTACTTTATCACACTACAGCAGTACACAGTTATAGGACGTGCTATAGAGATTATTGGGTTATGGTTTTCCCAGAAGTGTATTTCTAGGTGAGTGTCATCAGCAGCCTTGCTGAAGTTGAGTATATGATTTGTCCAGAGTGTGAGTAGCCTAAAAAGCATTGCTCTTTACTCAGTCAGACACACACATACACACAGTTGACAAGTCTGGGGTTAGAACACCTATCTACCTACTTTATTACACTATGGTAATACACAGTTACAGGATGTGCTACAAAGATTATTGGACTATAGTTTTCCCGGTGGTGTATTTCTAGGTGAGTGACATCAGCAGCCTTGCCAAAGTTGAGTATATGAATTGTATGGAGTGTGAGTAGCCTAAAAAGTATTGCTTTCGACTCAGGCAGACACACACAAACACACACAGCTGCCAGGTCTGGAGTTAGAACATCTACTTAACTACTGTATCACACTACAGCAGTATGCAGTTACAGAACACACTATGGAGACTACTGGACTATAACTTTCCCAGAGGTGTATTTCTAGGTGAGTGACATCAGCAGCCTTGCCAAAGTTGAGTATATGAATTGTATGGAGTGTGAGTAGCCTAAAAAGCATTTCTCTTTATTCAGACACACACAATTGCCACGTTGGGGGTTACAAAACCTACCCAACTACTTTATCACACTACAGCAGTATGCCGTTACAGAACGTACTACAGAGATTACTTGACTGTGATTTTCCCAGAGGTGTATTTCTAGGTGAGTGACATCAACAGCCTTGTGAGTGTGAGTAGCCTAAAAAGCATTGATGTCTATTCAGTCAGACATACACACACAGATTCACACACAAACACACACAGTTGCTAGGTCTGGGGTTAGAACACTTACCTAAGTGCTTTATCACACTACAGCAGTATACAGTTACAGAACGCACTACAGCGACTACTGGACTATGACTTTCCCAGAGGTGTATTTCTAGGTGAGTGAAATCAGCAGTCTTGCCAAAGTTGAGTATATGAATTGTACGGCGTGTGAGTAGCCTAAAAAGCATTTCTCTCTACACAGTCAGGCAAACACACACAATTGCTATGTCTGGGGATAGAACTACTACTTAACTAGTTTATCACTGCAGCAGTACACAGTTATGGGACGCGCCATGGAGGTTACTGAACTACAGCTCTCCCAAAGGTGTATTTCACATTGGATGACCTCAGCTGGCTTGTCATAATACTGCTATGGGGAGAGCAGTGTGTGCATGGGCCATAACCCTTTCATGTAGGGGTTGACATGCCATGTGTGGGCACACACGGGGTCATATGTCACAGGTACATGTATACAGCTACTAGATGACTGCTTCCTTGTACAGTCATGTTACACAGCTGGCACATGCACCACATAGTCTGTCATGCTGACAGCTACTGGTGGCTAGTATCTGCAGTGAGAGACATCTGCACCTCATGTGTTTGGGGCCCTTTAGTTATGTGTTGGGTGGGACAGGCCCAGATGGCTCCTTGTCACTGTAAACCTCTTCCACACATCTATGTCCATCCAACTTTAGCTTTTTATAGTGTGTTGTCCTTACATATATGTCTGTATTCCTATCCACTGGTGCATACTGACATGTGTCTGCACTAAGAACTGCGACTGCCAGATATGTCTGGTCCACTGGTGTTTGCAGACATGGCCTTCATGTATTTAAGTGTGTGAGCATGCCCAGTATGACTTTTCAGTGTGTTGTTGACTGACATTGCCTTCATTCCTCTAAGTGTGTGAGCATGCCCAGTATGGCCATCTGTATTGCATGTGTGGATCATTTCCAGGTAGTTTGTACTGCGGTGCTGACCTTTGTGTTGTACACCGACAGGTAGCATGCTGTGTCTGCAGGGTATCCATCGGTCATTTGGCATTGACTGTTGCTACATTTCTGCATAGTGGGGGAGGACACCTGACTGTTTCTACATTTCTACACAGGGGTGGGGGGCACACTTGACTGTTACTATAAGTGTATGTTGGATTTGGGAGCACACCTGACACATGTACACATTTGCTAGGACTGTACTGGTATGTCAGGTACTCCATTTCAGTCTGTAGTCTTACCTATCATGCTGGCTAAAGGCATACCAGTGTAATACAGATCTCAGCTTTAATTACCTACATATTAGTTTCTGACTTCCTAGCCTTCACAACTTACATCCAACTGCCTGACCTGCAGTAGTCTGTCGGTGTAGGTCTGGGGAAGGGGATAGCCCATAAGGCTCATTCAGAGGCCATAGTACAGCATTTGTTTGTGTTTGTCTACACCTGTCCTGCTGGCTGAGACTGTTGTTGGGTATGTGAATCTTCCGGACTGGCATGTGTGGGTCTTATGGACACACATGTCGCTCAGCTTATTTCCTGCAGTGGGTTTTGTCACCCTGTGTAGTACTGGCTACTATGGTGACTCCAGTATGTGTTACAGATGTCATGGTGCCACTATGGGTGTCTACTGTCTTCTGCCTTAATATTCGGCCACCCAATTCCCTTGCATGCTCACATCCATACCATAGCTACAGGTAACAACACATTCTACTCCATTTGGCATTTGGTAGGTTGATTGACTTACCTTGAGGGTGTGCCAGAGTTGAGGATGGTGCTGGAGGGCTGCCTATGTTGGATGCACATAGTACACTCCCTATACATTGTTGAGCACAGGTAGCATCATATTTGGCATCCCTTTTACTGTCTGTGCGAGTCAGAGAGAGGTGTCATTCCCTGGGTCCCTACTGTGTCAGTGCATATGCTATGCGTTGCCTCTTTGCCAAGGCCATGGCATACTGGGCATGCCTCTTTCTGCCTACTGGGGCAGGCTCATTTTGTTCCTCCTCTGAGTCACTCTGTGCCTGTACAGGCCTTGGCATTGGTGGGAGGCTGTGTGGCAATGCCCTATGCTGTTCCTGCTGCAGCTGTTTCTGCAGGATCATCTTGTGTAGCATAGCACATACCATAACAATTTGGGTACATGTAGCTGGTGAATATTGCAAGGCTCCACTGGATGTGTCCAGAAACTGGAACTGTGACCTGAGCATCCCAAACACATGCTCTATTATATGTCTGGCCTGTGTGTGTGCCTCATTATGGCGTTGTTGTTCAGGTGTGTGCGCATTTCTGATGGTGGTCATCAGCCAGTGGGTACCCAGCATCCCCTACTTGGTGACCGTAGGGGATGTCCACATTGGCAAATCTGTGGTACAGCTGTGTCAGATGCCATATGTGTGAATCGTCATAGCTTCCAGGGCAGCCAGCACACACATTCATTATATAATGCCCAGGGCATCACATACGACCTGGCAGTTGATGGAGGGCATGGCCCTGCGGTTGATGTAGGCCCTACCCTGCTCAGCAGGTGGTAATTTGATGCATACATGCGTGCAGTCTGTAGCACCCACTACATCAGGGTATTCTGCTATTTGGTGGAAGAGATGCAAATTGCTGGTCAACACCTCATGTTTGTTGAGGAAATATATGTGCTTAACTGGCATGTGCTGACATTGGATCCAGGAACTGGTGGAATACTCTGGATGCTGATGCCTGTGAGAACCCCATGATATCCCCAGTTGTGCTTTGGGAGGTACCTGTGGCTAGTATACCTAGGCCTACACATACCTTGGTATCCACTGGGATGGGTTCCCCTCAGCCAGTTTGGTGTGTCAGGTGTGTTGGGCACAGCTCAACAATTTGCTGTAGGAGGTCTCTGTCCACCCTATAGCACTCCACTATCTCCAGCTCATGTAGTCCCTGGTGGGTTACCCTAGGTCTGTACACTTTTTTCTGTCTCTTCACTGTGAGCTGTTTGGCAGCATTCATATCCTCACCACCCTCAGCCTTTTGCACATGTTGTTCTATGTTGTCTGCTGCAGCCCTTCTCATTTCATAGGTTTGTTTGTTAAAATGTCCCCGCTTGTATACACCGGTGGTGTAGAGTGTGGAAAAACCAGAGGGGAAGGTGTTTGCTTAGATTATAGTAGTGTTCTGGGCTGGTCTGGTCTGCTGCCTGTGTAATTGGCTGATTCTGATGCATTTCACCTGTCAGCTCAGCTAGTTCTCCTTGATTACCTTCTTACTGCTGTTTTCCCTTCCCATTGCCTCCGTGTTTAAGCCCATGTGCATGCCGCACAAACAGAGTGTTCAAATGTGCACAGAGCTGTTATTTCCTGTTTTTTTTTGTAAAACCCGGTGCATGGTGCGCACATGCGCTTACACTTTGTAAAGAGTGCTAGGCAGGTTTAGACACTAGTGCTAAGCTAGGAGCAATCCCGAGCCATACAGCTCCAATCCACTTACACTATGCCTGATACCCCCCCCCATGATGTCACCTATATCCTAGTCTTGCACCCAGCTGTTTATACTTTTACACTCTTGGGACCTGCCCCACACCCTGGAGAAAACTGGCATTCACTATCCTTCACCTCATTTGCATAGGATTGCTTGCTAATGCATAGTTACATGTCCCACACTCAGCCTCCCCCCTTAGCAACCATTACTCACTGGCCAGATTGTCTTCTGCCTGCCATTGACTTGTATAGCAGACTACTGATTTTAGTTAGAATGCTTATTTTAGGTTTATTTTATTATTTCCCCCCCCCCGATCCTGTTTGTGCACCACTGCCCTATGCTTAAACAGGCGAGATCGGTGAAAAATGAAAGTTTTTTTTTTTTTATTTTTTAAACACTTTGCAATGCCAATGGCCTTCTACTTGGCCATTGGCATGCTTCCTCAATGATATGCAGCCTTTATCTGGAGCTGTCATAGCTCTGTTTTGGAGTTTGCAGTATCGTACTCGGTTAGTAACCGAGTACATTTTTGCATATTACGCTAGTACTGCATGCCCTGATTCCTGCTTCCTGGATGGCAAATTTACCTCATTTGCATGGTTTTCACCTGCAAATGGGGTGATTTGCATATGGGGCTGGGGACGTGCAGCACTAGTGCTACAACACTCACGCATGTCAAATGTGCAAGTACGTGGTTCGCTCGGCCGCCATATTTGCAAAATTTCATCTAACACTAATCATGCATGCCGTGCAAGCTTTTGAGAATCCGGGGGATTTTTTTATATTTTTTTATTTTTTATATATTTTACCTTTCCGTTGCTTTTAGTTTGAACAGGCAAGCAATGGAGAGTGAATCATTTAATCCTGGCCATTGCCCCGCATTAAGACAGACCTCCCAAATTAATTCGTTCTTTTCCAAAAGCAGCCCCCATGGGCTACCTCTTTTATCCAAGTCAACAATGTCCACAATGACAAATTTGAAAGAGTGGTCTGATTTTTCCATCATCCATCAGTGATCTTACTTTACTGCTACAATACTTTAGTCAACGTTTGGATAGACTTGAGAGATTAAGCTCGCCACCGAACATACCAGGAAATGCTTGGCTAACAGGGGGAAGGCAACCGTTTACTTCAGTTCAATGAGCAGACCAATTCCAGCAATGCGGAAGAGAGGAGGACTAATTTGAAGCCTGTTTCACTCAGGCAAAGTTAAAATAGGACCAGAAGTGCTTTTAACACTAATGCTGATTTAAATGGACATGGAAATGAAGGCAGACGACCACAAACCACAAACGAAGGATCTAACATGCATTCTGAAGCTCCACATTTCAACACCTGGCTTTCTGCTACTATAAGCCTGTTTTCCCAAAGAAATGTAAGTGCTACTTCTTATAATGACAATCTAGAGAAGTTTGATAAGTTTCTTTTAAAAAAAAATTGCAACTTGATAACTTATACTTTAAAGAATGTCTTAAACTAAAAATTGTGCCTAAGGGCTTCCGCCTGTGATGGTTTCCTACAGGCTTGATTAGTAACTCTGCATTCCATAAAGAATTGTTGCATTTATTTGACCAGCATGGGTTTGAATACATGGAAACTGGTTATAAGGCATAATGACAAAACTATAAAAAGTTTAACACAGGAAACTACAGAACCTGATGTACTATTGACTTCTAATACTGCACACTCTGCTAATAACTTTGAATATGTGTGTATTTTTTAAATCATTGAGCAACAGGTAAACACCATTAAAATAGGAAATTAAATAAAATTGAGTGTGACAAATCTGAATATGAAAGAAATGTTGCATACCCTGACCCCCGAAATCCCACGTTTGGGGTGACCATGCACAACATAGAGAGGATATGGTCCCCACTGAGACTTTTTTAGGGGAGGAAGAATTTCTGCCACTAAGATGGTCTGAATGACTGAGGGAGCTGAATTACAGGAATAACGACCCACAGGGCCCCCATTATGCCAACAGGGTCCAGGAGGGTAAGCATTCAACCAGAGGGGCAACAGGAGGGGTGCCCACACGAGGTACTAGCTGTGTCTGCTGATGTTGATATGGCTCCCCCTGTTTTGTCCATTTCTTTAAATCATGATGGTGACTTTAAAGTTTTCAATTATATTAGTGTACCTATTGACAGTACACAGTGTGATATTTTTGCTAGAGGATTGACTTTTGTTCCTGATAAAAGTACCAATATTGAAACAACATTATTGGATTTGAAGTTGTGTACTAGAAAATTGAATCTGAATGTTTTATTTAAGGATTTTAGGTCAATCATGGATCCCATTAAGTTATCCAGTACCTTTAACACCCCCCCATTCATCCCTCACTACAGCTTTTTGAAAAAATGTGTGAATTAGATATGAGAAATGTTAAAATGGCAAAAAGACAAAAATGAAATTTGAAACAGGATGAAATGAATAAGTTAAGACAACTGTCTGACAATAAGGACCTCCAGATAATGAAACCGGACAAGGGGGGTGGGATTGTCATGATGAACATGGTGGAATACAACAATAAAATGAGGTGTTTGCTAGCAGGTAAAGCTTACATGCAATCTTCATTTAATGAACTACGTGGTGCATATAAGAAGGTGAGAAGTGTTTTACAGGATTTATTCTTTGAATGTAGTCTCTCTCTGGATGAATTTAATTTTTTAACTATAGCACAGCCTAGGATCCCTGTCATATTTGGGTTACCCAAGATACATAAAGACTTAGACCAACCACCTATGTGACCCATAGTTGATGCAAGGGGGCTCCATTACCGACCCTATAGCCAAATTCTTGGACATCAGATTGAAGGACTTTGTGCAACATGAACCTTTACTATGTAAGGACTCATGGGACTTTTTGAAAAGGATTAATGTGTTAGAATTTGATGAAACAGTCAGTTTCATCACAATTGATATCAGAGATTTATATATGGTAATACCACATACCATAGGCATGGAATGGTTTTGTGAATTTTTGGTGGGTAAGGGTCTTCCCCAGCCACTGGTTAACACCTGTGAGTCTTTATTAGAACTAGTACTCACAAATAATTTAATACTATTCAATAATGAACTGTTTTTACAAATTGAAGGTGTGGCAATTGGGTCAGCTTGTGGTGGTTTGTATGCCAACATAATTATTTTGGAATGGGAAAGGAGATTTTTAATAAATACCCCATGGTTTAAGTTCTGTACATTGTATACACAGTTCTTGGATGATGTCTTTATTTGTTAGAATGGTCCAAGACAAGAGATCCCCCTATTTTTAGAATATATCAATTGCACGACCAGTTTTTTAAAGTTCACACATGAGGTTAACAGTGAACAAATAGCGTATTTGGACATCTTACTGAAGAAAGAATGTCAGTTGAAGGCCTTTGTAGCACAAATTCATAGAAAAGCATACTATTCAAACTGCTTTCTGCATGTTGATAGTGCACACCCATTTAAACAAAAGAGAGGGGTAGTAAAGGCCCAATTTGTAAGGGCAGCCCGGATGGTTAGCTTGTTTGATAACTTCTTAGATGAGTGTGACCATCTGAAAGCTATGTTTTGCAAGAAGGGTTACCCATTATGGCTCCTTAATGAAGTCATGATTGAGGATGTCAACAAAAGAGAAAGAGTTTTTTTTAAACCCTTGTTAGGTCACCATGAGGTGATACCTGCCCAAGGATGCCCCCTATTGATGGCTGCTTGGTTAATGGAGTAGGAACTGACTTGACCCAATCCAGTGTTGAACAGAATTAAAATTTTAAATGTGCTTTTATTACTACTTTTCACTGGAACAGTAAGGATGTGTTGAATATTTATTCAAAAATTGGGCTATATTGCTTAATGATAGGGATATCAGAGAATGTGTTGGAACTAAACCAAATATTGCTTTTAAGAGAGGGATGAACCTGAAATGCATTTTAGAGTTTAGCAGAAACATTGTACATGCAGGGTATATGAAAAAATGTGGTTCTTGTGCTCAGTGTAGTTTTGTGATGGAAGGCAGCAAATTCTTGGTGAATGGTTTTAAAATATATGTGAATAAAAAGGTGTACTGTCATACTGAAAGAGTTGTTTATTGTGCAGTGTGTAACTCATGTGAATGTTTCTATATTGGAAAGACTGAGAGGAAATTTAAAAACAGAATTTATGAGCATTTAAGGGATATCAGACTTGGGAAATCTACAAATGCCTTGAGTAAACACTGCACAGAAAAATCAGACCACTCTTTCAAATTTTTCATTGTGGACACTGTTGACTTAGAAAAAAGAGTTGGCCCATGGGGCTGCTTTTGGAAAAGAAAGAATTCATTTGGCAGGTCCACCTAAATGCAAGGCAATGGCCAGGATTAAATGATTCACTCTCCATTGCTTGCCTGTTAAAACTAAAAGCAATGGAAAGGTAAAATATATAAAAAATAAAAAATATTTATCTACATTTTTATATATACTTTCATTTTTATATAAACGCCATTTTGTAGATTTTATACATTATGTGTGTATTTGTATTTATATTTATTTTCAGCATCTTTGCACTTGTTAATGTCATTTAAATGCTGATTTTAAAGAGTTTCTTTTTAAGAATATTTTTATGATTGCATATCATGAATATTTATGAGTTCAGGGAGAGCCTTCTTAGTCAGTGTGATGGGATTGGTTTATTACTTAATTAATGCTCTTGCAGGATGTACTTAAGAGTGTTTCCTGGATTTGCTCCTATCTGATGAAGTTGAGAAGGTTCTTGATGAAAGTGCTTATCTATTTGTTACTTTGATTTAATAAAAAGTGTTTTTACCGCTCCCAAAGTGTTTTGCGGCCATTTACTACAAGGATTTACTTGAGTTGCTGAAGTGTGTGGATCTAGGAGTGCTGACTTTGTTTTTCTACAGTTTGTGGACTTTTGTGCTTTGTTGGTCATCATGGAACTTATAAATGAAGACATTGATAATCTCCAAACTCTGGCCCCACCCATTTCAGGTTTGTAAAAGGCAGATCATGTCCCCTAAACCTGACAGACTTCTTTGAAGCAGTCACCAAAGCCGTAGATTAGGGTAAGGTGGTTCACACAGCCTATCTAGATCTTGCCAAGGCTTTTGACACCATCCCCAACTCTGGAATTATAGATAAACTCACTAAACTAGGTATAAATCCCTATGTCCCAAGATGGGTTGCCAACTGGCTCACTGACAGAACCCACTCTGTGAAAGTAGCAGACTCCAAATCCGACTTCCAACCAATTACAAGTGGAGTACCACAGGGTTCAGTCCTAGGTTCTCTCCTGCTTGGTATCTACTTCTCTGAAGTACAGGCTAACACAGAAGGTCTTTGGCTAACAAAGTTTGCAGATGACTGCAAACTAGAAGCCATAATCAAAACTCCTAATGATGTGGACATCCTACAAAAGGGCCTCACTGAGACAGATGCCTGGTGTCAAAGCCATGGCCTCAAGCTCAATGACAAAAAGTGCATTGTCATCCCCTTTGGTAAAAACTGTACCCATGAGCTGCCACATAGGTGGCAGTCTACTTAACACCAAAAGTGTGATAAGAGACCTTGGTACACAGCTGGACAGTAGTCTCTCCTTTGATAATCACATCACCACTGTAGTCAGGAAATCCTTCTACATGGCACACCTCATCACAAAAGGTTTCTCATCCAGGAAAAAAGAGGTCATTGTTCCCCTCTACTCATCACTCATTAGACCCATTATAGAGTACAACGCCCCTTTTGGTATGTACCTCACAAGACATCTACAAAAACTGGAAAGGCCGCAGAAATACCTCACAAAGAGGATTACCAGTCTCAAACAGATGCTCTATGCAGACCGTCTCAAAAAACTCCAGCTTTACTCCGTCACATATCACCTACTCAGCCTAACATACAAAGCTATGTCAAACCCAGAGCTGTTGGACATGCTTCACTTAAAAAAATCCCAATCCCTCTGTGCTACATTCTCTAGGGACCTAAACCTTATCACCACAATAAACAAAACATACTGGAGGGATAGATTCCTGTCCCAGAGCCTTCCCATACTCTGGAACAAACTTCCTATCTATATCAAACAAAGCTCCTCATTAGCACTCTTCAAGAAAAATCTTGATTATTGGATGAGAAATAGGAAATTCACCCCAGGGCTCACCTCTGTAGCTCTGCTCAACAGGAGCACAGGAAAATAATTTTCTTGGGTGGCGAAAGCCAGGGTACCTTTTTGGCTAGGCTTATATAGGTCCTAGGGCCAACAGCCTAGTACCTACCTATGAACCATATTGCACTAGGAAATCTAAAGCTACACCAACACATAAACAAGTTTTGCTGTAGGGATAGGTTCCTAACTCAATATAATAATCCCAGCTATTGGAATAAGTTATCAATGCAGGTCAAACAAATTACTACTATGACTACCTTTAATGCTAGTGTGAGTAACTGGGTGAGAGAGACACAAATGTACAACCCTGCTTGATTTTGGAAGTGAGCACTATTAAACGTTTGAAAAAGGCAATGAGAACTTGTAGATGTGTCCACTTAAAGGTGTATTTGGTGAGTTATCTTATGGCATACAAGACCACTTGACTAGTATTGTTTATATGATCCTAACTGGGTGACATATACATAAAGCTTTTCTGTTTCCCAGATGATCAGTCTGTCTCTAGATTCTCTATGAATGCAGTAGCAAATGTATTGACATGACATGATTCAGTGGCCATTGCTAGGTATGCTGTCATCTCTGAGGTCACAGCAGTGCTGCTGTAATGCACTTCGTATGTGTCTGTTGTTCCACTGTTTGTATTGTGATCCTGCTGACAGCCTGGGAAATAAAATCTTATAATTAGTAAAACAAAACATCATAAAGACAAATTTTAGGAATAGTTAAAAAATTAATATCACTTTTAAGTAACAGTTTATCTCTTTAAGCATAACAATTACGTACCCATGGGATAAAGCCCACCAACTACATCCATCCTTTTGCCAGTGAAAATTTTACTTCACATACTTGTATCACCTGTCACCCACAAAATCATACAGAGCCAACAAACAGACACATCAAGAAAAAAAATCATTGTTTGTCCATGTGTCCATGTGCTTTTAATTTCTGAAAGCAGAGATGCTTAGTACAGTTGAAAGCATTTAAAGGATTCTTAAAAAAAGAATCCCTACACTAGCTTTAACAGTGCCACATGTGTGAAAGTTAATATATTTTCAAAACAAGGAGTGACAGACAGCCTTGGTTTTGCCTGTTTTGTTTTCCCAAAGGAGCAACTGCCAAGTATATGCATACTTACAAGAGCACACAAGTGGCTTGACGGCATTAGCACAACTTCTGAGCTTCTGAGCAGAGTGAGTAACTGCTGAGTGCTATCCATCTGTTCTGAGAGTGGGACTGTGTGTGTGTGTGTGTGTGTGTGTGTGTGTGTGTGTGTGTGTGTGTGTGTGTGTGTGTGTGTGTGTGTGTGTGTGTGTACATGCTGAGCTGCGTGTGTGAAAATATTTGTAGGCCTCATCCTCTGGCTCAGCATGTAGCATGCTTTCTCAGAGACTCGGTGGGTATAGTTGTAACCACAGTTATGTTATCAGGAGTCTAAATCTTTTATAAATAGCATAACCTGCTGCTTCCTAATTGACTTCAGATAGAAGATGAAGAGTGACCAGGGGAGGGAAAAAGCAGACTTTGTTGGAGGGCTCCTGGTTGCTACCTGAAAATTCAGTCCATATGACCATTCATTTACTGCTGTAAATTAAATCAGCTGTTCCAGACATATAACATCTAAGGACGTATTTTATACATATATATATATATATATATATATATATATATATATTTTTTTTTTTTTTTTTTTTTTTTTTGCATAGACATCTGTCTGTTTTTTATATCAAAGAATGAAACAAATGAATTCCGGCTATTAATTTCACTAGATAAAAGCTACTAGACACAAATGCCCTTTTTAGGGATGACCCAGGAGTACTGCCTAATTAACTGAATTTCTCAATGTGACACAGTAGGCAAAGGAAGGCTGGGAATCAAACCCATAACTACATTACAAAATTTATTAGTAGCTCATACCCTTAATCTTCACGACACTGGCAGACATTTTAGAAAGACAATAGGAAGTGTAGAGCTGATTTAGTTTTTGTAGAAAGCCCTGTCTCCATAAATGCACAGACACACACACTCACACACACACACACACACACACACACACACACACACACACACACACACACACACACACACACACAGACATGCACCCACACAGGTATATTAGAAAGCATTATGCATCTATATTAGTAAATGGTTGCACCCACTCTAGTGATGTACATATTCCCTTTTTTAAACTCACGAACATTTTATTTTTCTTTTAATTTTAAAGTTTGTTGATGAGATTCATCTCATGAATGCAAAACCAAATGCTGTGCACGTTTGTACTGCATGGCCGGAAAGTACCATTCAACAAAATAGTGCTTTCTGACTTTTTGGTTGTCCAGCACATACAACGTTGGAGCTATTTTGGTGTTTTCTACTTGGAGTAACAGACGTTTTTTTCAGCATTTCGGTTGCTGTTTCATTAGTTAGTTTTGGGACTAGGCGTACTATATCGCAAGTGGCTTTTCTTTGAGGTTTGGGCCTACGAATTGGTGGAATAAGTTCTACAAGATATTGAGGGGAATTTTCCACAAGTCTGGGACATCTCATACAGACTGGGTACACGTACATTGTTTGGGATATTGTATTGTATAGTTTACGTGCTGGTTTTGTCGACTTGAGATTACTTTGCTGACACTGTCGGCTCGGATGATGTTATATTGAATACGGGCTGGATGATGTGGATGAGATTGACATTTTTTCATCGAAAAGCGTGGGACACTATCCTATATTACATTGAGACAAGGTCTTTATGTACTAGCAGGTAGGTGTTTGGAGCGAGCATTTGTCCTTCTGTATATCAGCCTAGTATTTATTAGTTTTTATACATTTTGTGTATGCAGGACATTCATTTGTTTATTCAGTATGTTAGCTTGAGTGATATTTGAATGTCATTATATGGGTGTTTCTCTCGGAACTTATCTGTTTTGCGAAGTGCCAGCATATTGCAGGACCTTTTACCTCGAGAGTTACTCCACTGGCATTGTCGGGCAGGAGGACTAAATAATTAATACTTGGAAGACTGTTTGAGACATTGCAAATTAATGGGACATTTATACATTTTTTAAATTGTTCTTAAGTTTTATTTACATGCCAACAGTTTTGTGTGTATATTAACCAATGGTTCTGACCTGTGAACAACAACAACATTTATGACCCTTTCATTTGGGTATATAGGGCTATTGTTTCATACAGCCCATTAGTTAAATAGTTGCTTGGATGCTATATGTGAATATACCCAGGATTTTTCTATGTAAACTTTTATATATATGGATATTACAAGGGATTGAATGGTCCTATAAGTTGAGTTTATTAGGTCTCATACTTTATTTATATTGATTTATCCAATAAACACTATAGGAATAAATATTGGATAGTTAGGTGCCTTCAGACATCGAAGTCCCTATAATTCCTGGGTTTTGGAAATTATTTCATAGTTTCATGTAGATTGTTCAACCCTTATATTCAGGGAGTTATATCACATTTGGCTCCTTCCAAGGGTCACAACTACGGTGCTTTTTGGTTTCACTTCATTTTGATGAGAAAGGAGATTTACACACTGTAACATTGACAAGGGGAATTGATATTATAATTGATATAAGACATCTGTTCATATTTCTGTTCTTATAGTTTTGAGCAGCTAGTCTTTTATGACTAATTATGGCATTATTTTAAAATAACCGCTGTTTTTTTAGGACATTCCTTCTGCTATCAAAAAATATATATTTGTTTGGATTTCAATCGGTTAGGGTATTTTTATCCTGGTCATATATACAGATTTTGTCAATATATGGTTGGTAATACTACGACGTTGCTGAATCATCTCTCTGTTATTTTTGTACATTTTGTTTTGTGCTAGGAATTTTACAGATTCTTTAGACACACATTTGGAGCAATTTGAGGTACCCCAGACCGACTTCTGCTTCAATTAATAGAAATTATTGAGGTGGGTTCCTGGTTTTCCAATTACATTTTCCCCCCTTCTTTCTGCAGATTTATTTGTTGATTTTGGCATACATTCACAGCATGGACCTAGAAAGCATACTTTCAGGATTATGTGCCGATCAGGAGGATATTGGGGTTTTTGGGATTAATACCTCACCAGGCAATAATCCAAGTGGTTCTGATCAGCAAAGTTCATCTGATTGTGATTTGTCCTTCCACTCTCTTACTAAAGGTCTCAAGAATTTGAGGTCCAACATATGGCATCTGAAGTTGTTCCGAGCATATTCAAATAAGAATATTGCCCCTAGGGGCCTGAGAATACGGTTACAACCACTAGTAGGAAGACCAGATGACAGGCTTAATAATGATTGGAAGGAAGCTTTACAAACAGGGTCCATGCTATTTGTGAATGTTTTATTACAACACTATGAGAGGATGGTGGATGTTAACATTCAAGAGGTCAAAACGTTATGTCTTGACTGTAAAAAATATGAGTCTCTTCCCAATTTTCAGGATAAGTTGAAAAAATTATCCAGAGAATTGACAAACCATGAAAAAAACATCAAGGAAAGAAAAATTAAAAAATTTCATAGAGACTACTCTGATTACTAAAGGGGACGCCCCTTTGAGTTTAATCATACAGTCAGATTTGCAGAAGTCGGCCTGGGCTCTACCTCGAATTGCCCCAAAAAAAGACCACAGTCTATTTTGAAAAACAGAGACCGGTTCAACAACAGCACCTCAGGAGAGGATTCCTCTCTTACAGACTATGACAGTGCAGGGGATAGGGAATCACCACATAAAAAGAAAACCAACAGGAATATCCCTTTAGAAATGGTTCCAAGCGCAGAGGGGGACGCAAGCACAGAAACAGATCTCACAGTTCATTCCCTGGAGGGATTGATCCATAACTTTCTAACATAAGCCAACAACAACAACAAAATCAGAATGTTTTAAATTTGTCTAATGTAAGTCTGTCTTCTGACCAACAGATTCTTTTGAATAAAGGGCTTGGCTTTATACCTGGTTTTTATTCCAATGAATATCATATTGTTACAGATGTAATGAATTTTTGTCGTAATCTAAATCTTAAATTGTTTTTTGCAGATGATCACTCTCAAAGATCTAATGAATTCAGATTTACTAAATCTGATTTCCAGCCTCCAATGAATAAACATGTGTCCATTTTCATGCAGTCTGTTTTCAGGGATTTACATTTTCAAAATAATGAACACACCATGTTAGGACACAACCTTTCTCAGCAGGAGAATACAGCTCTTCAACAGTTACATAACAACAGAGATATTATTTTACCTGCAGACAAAGGTGGGGTGGTTGTTGTCCAGAACATGAGTGATTACATTAATGAAGGCCTATCCCAGTTGTCGAACACAGCATGTTATATGAATATGGCCATTGACCCAACCCCTAACTTCAAGAAGGAAATTGATTCGTTCTTGAATTTAGCATGTGAGGAGAACATTATTAGCAAGAATTGTGTTACACACCTTTCAGTTAAGGACCCACGTAAGCAGATTTTATATTTACTACCCAAAATCCACAAATCATTAACTAATCCTCCAGGTAGACCAATAGTTTCGAGCATTGGATCCTTGACCGAACCTTTGTCAGCCTTTTTGACACAACATCTTAAACCTCATTTGGGTTTGGTCCGGGCTAGATTACAGGATACAACACAGTTCCTTAAAATCATTGAGGACACACAATTGGAGCCTGAATGGATAATGTGTTCATTGGATGTCAAAGCCTTGGTTCCACATTGGGCTGGATTACAAGCTCTCAAATATTGGTTGGATAGGGCTGGATTATATTCACCTGGGTTTAACACTTTACTAATTTGCATGTCAGAACATGTACTTAATAAAAATGTTTTTTATTTCCAGGGCTAATGTTACTGGCAACTTCAGGGTATGGCTATGGGAGCATCCTTTGCTCCCATATATGCCGACCTGTTTATGGCATTCTTTGAAGAATGTATGATCTACAATTCATCTCATAACATCTATTTGGTGGAAATGGATATTTGGTGTAGGTACCTGGACGATTGTTGGATGGTATGGCGTGCGGACATTGGGTATCTGCAAGAATTTGTTGATTATCTGAATGATAATATCTGGGACATTGAATTCTCTATCACCTTTGATTTGGAGACTATTAACTTTCTGGATGTTACTGTTTCCAGAAATCAGGACCATACTTTGGTCACCAGAGTGTATCGCAAATACCCTCAATACAACACCTTATTACATGCTTCAAGTATGCACCCACGCCATACCATCAGAAATATCCCAGTATCACAATTTATGCGAATGAAACGCCTCAGTTCCACCAAATTAGACTATGATGTAGCTAGTCTTGATTTATGTCGTAGATTTGCTAGCAGAGGGTACAAACCTCAAGATATTGCCAGGGCATGGGCACACTCCTCTGAAATGAATAGAGATACACTATTGGACTATAAGATTCCTTTTGTGGATTCCAGGACTACCATCATAAGATTTATTACTACGTACGGAAGGAATTATAATGTAATCAGGGACATTATAAATAAGCATTGGAATATCCTATTGGCCAATGAACAGCTTAGATCTATCTTGGGAGAAGAATGCCAGTTCTCACATAGAAAAGGCAAAACATTGGGCTCCTTGTTATCTCATTATAAACACATTGGTAGTGGGGGAGCGATTTACAAGCAGCTTACAATATCGGGACATGAACTATTGGGCACCCTTCCATGTGGCCATTTCAGCTCTTGTAAACAAATCAGTAGGTCCAACCAGTTCCCCAGTCACAATACCAGCAAGGTCTTTGATTGTAAAATCTTTGGTAATTGTAGTAGTGACTGGGTGGTGTATCTAGCTTCATGCCGTTGTGCGGCGTTTTATGTTGGCCAGACCTCTAGACCACTCAGGACACGCATTAATGAACATCGAAGCGATATCAAAAATAAGAAGGAAACAAATGCTCTATACCGACATGTTTTATTACACCAACAAGCACAGTTCACCTTTATGATTATTGACCGAATAGTTGGTGATCGCAGCAATCCTCAAGGTTGGCACAGCATACTTGAATCACAAGGAGAAATACTGGATAATCACTTTAGGTGCACTTTTTCCACCTGGAGTTAATGACCACTTATAACCACAATTTTTATGTGGAAGGATATATTCCTATAGTATTGATTAACATCAGTTGTGTCAGGTATAGTACGGTTCTATCAACTTTCATCATTGATTCAATATACCTGCTAATATTTTAATTACCACATTTATTATGAGGACTGATATATGTTAGTTCTTTTGGTTACCAACTATGCATGCCATAGTTGAGTTTTGATTTTCATCAGTTGGGATCTATTATGTGTGGCTAAAATATTTACACTTTATATATATGTGTGTATATATAGTGGTCTAATTATTATTAATATGTTTAAGTGGTTGGTATAAGTGCATACATTTATATCTTTACATATGCTACTCTTATTGTAGGTCAAGTATATGTTAAATGTTTTTATGATATCCTGGTATGGGTCTGAATAGTTGCCTTGGTCTCTGTTTTAGTTCTGCCATTTCATGTATTATTCATGAATGACAGGAGCATACCAGTGTTTTCATTGGTTAGCAGGATGTATAAATATGTATAGTCATTTGTGTTCTGTATGTCCGTTTGTCTAACACTGAAGAAGGCATGAATTTTCCGAAACCGGTCTGTTTATAAATTCAAATAAAGTCTTATTTATTCACTATTGATTTTGGACTGCATTTTGACTTCATCCCATGAAGCCAGCAGCCTCTTTTCAGGTGATATTCATACAGACAAGGGAAATTTGGCCAGGACATTGGGGAACTTCTACTCTTTTCAATAGGTGCTGTGTGGGAACTTTTACATCCGCCTGAGCTACCATCAGCTCAAGTAGATGGAGTCTTATTCTAATGTCTCATCTGAAGGACCAGATACATTTGTTAACCCAATAAGCAAACTGAATAAAAATGTCATTTTTAAGAGTGACCCAGAAGCACAGTCCGGTCAAGTGACTTGCTCAGAGGCAACAAGGTCTCAAGCGCTATACCACTGATTACAAGTTACAGGTTTTTAATAACGAGTATTAATCCTTGGTACTAATTGCCCAAAGTAATCTGTTTGATTGTGTAGATATCTCTTCTTGCTCACAATCCTCATTTGTGCATGATCCATTTGAAGTACAGACCTGAAAAACATTTGACAGATTTAGAAGTTTCACAGACCAGCATTAGACAAGAACAGAGATTAGCAATAACAAATCATGTGACTGTACCAATGCTCAAATTTACAGTGGCTACAAAGTTAAAATCATACATTCCAGTGGCACTGTCCAAGGCCAAATTAACAAGAACTTTATCATGTGCAAATGGAGGACAGAGTCTGTAACAAATGATTAAATATATGAAATGGCAAATAACACTCTGACAGCAAGCACTAACACAAGAGGACAGGGTAGAAGGATGGGGGAGAATGTAAACAGAACAACTTAGCTTTATACATTTTTTTACTAGGAATAAGACTACTAAGACATAAATTATTTTGGCAATAGAAGAGATTAGGTAATACCTATATTACAAGGGGGCAGGTACAATTTGCAAGGAAGAAATCTGATGGCAGATTATGCCCAGCTGGTCTGACGTTTTACAGACTTAAAGGATGAGCTGCTCTATCATGGAATTAATATTCTGGTATCTCATATTCAAAATTGCAATAAGTCTGCCTTATGTCATCCTGAACTTCCTTGCATTCATGACTCCATTTTTTCATCAAAAGATGTTTTCAAGGATCCCAACTATGCCCACAGCGAAAAAAAAGTATGTTTCTTCACTTTTCATTTTAATCATGGCATTTCTCTTTCCAAGCAACACCCCTTTTAGTTCTCCTTATTTTTGTGCCTGAATGAATGTATTTGAAAGCTTTTATTGTGAACCCCGTTATTTGTTCATTTATTCAAGGGTGAGAAAATGAATTATTTTTAGTCTATTGCTTAATATTGCATCTACTTGAAGACTATGTGCCATTGTAGCTGTTCTCTTTGGTAAAGCCTAAACATGTCAATGCTTTTGTGATGATGCACTCTCACTAGACACACACAATACTTAAGTCTGGTTATAACTGATTGTCTCTGTAGAGCTATAGTATAGAGGAGTATTGTCGGGTCTCAGATCATAACCAACGTGTTCAAGACTTGAGTATCAAAATTTACTTTTGGAGTGGGGCAAATTATCAATTTGATTGTGTGCATTGTGAACTGGGCGTTATATGTGGTTGCTTGATCCTCCGTCTGTATCTTAGAAAAGCATTAGAAATTGAATTATACAACTAGATACATGTATTCTGTCAGTGACTCTGTAAACTATGCTATGTTTGAGTAGGATCCTCTAAAAAGGACAGAGCTAAGGATTCTGTCCTATCTAGCCTTTCAGACAGAGTTTTCAATATTAGATACACTGGATTTAAGCAAACTGTCTGCATGACAAAGTCTTCTCCTACTGCCCCCCTCTACGTGCTTCACTGCACTGCACTATTTTTCACAAAGGCACAAAAAGAACCAGAGGGTTCTGCAAGGATTACATACTATATAAATGCTGATAACAGCACTAGAGAAAGGTTTTTCAGCCTTTCAAACATCTGGTATCTCAAGCAATGCAAATGATGGTTATTAGACCTAGAAAAGAACATAGTAGCAATATAAGTGAAGCAATTACTGGGACCATAAGATGTCTATGTATGTACACCTTTAAGTAGCCACATTTAGCGGTTCTTGCCTTCTTTTATGAGCACTCAATAGTGCTCACCTTCTAAGCTGAGCAGGGAGATAGATGATAACTCTGGTGTAAATGTATGTCTACCCAGAGCTATAACTGGCTCATCTAGAGCCTGGTGTCATTCTCCGATCTGGGAACCCCCAATTGAGGAGAAAAAAAAACAGGTCCATTCAGATTGGACTAGCTTTCCCAACATCAGAGGCAACCTAGGTCCCATTTCTGTGTCACACAAGAAAAAAAAGGTATTTTTCTCAATCTAGCTGGCTAGGTACTACTAACATCAGGGGCAAGCCAGATCCCATGTCTGCACTTATCAACTTAGTATTGAGAAGCAAGCAAAAAATGTTCCTTTACTCCTTCTGCTGTTTTAAAACTGTTAACAATCCGTTTGACATATCCGTACCACACAGGAAGCAATGAAGTATTGCTGTTCTGCAATCATTGCCACAAAAACAAATTAATTTAGAAATGCCAATACAGAAATGAATACCAGTACTATTTTACTGATCAGTCGGTATGCCCCATTTGCACCTCCTGACACTTTGTATACAAGGCAGCATTTGCCCCATCCTAGCTATACCTCTACATTTACTTAACTAATCATCAGTAGAAGCCCTAAAGCTTGTCAGAGTAGTACTTTGTTTGACCTGCAGTGATAACTTATTTCATAGGCTGAGGACCTATCCCTCCAGTGAATCTTGTTTATTTGTTGGTGTAGATCTAGGTGTCTTGTGTGAGTGTGTGTAGACCCTTTGGTTTAATGAAGAAATAGGATGTCAAATAGGACTGGGTTTTTCATGGCTCAAAAAGTGAAACATTGGCCAACTTGGAGCAGTTAGCAGTGTGTTGGGTATAAGGAGAGGTCTTTGTGGCTTTTCTAGTTAAGCAATATGCTTGGATTTCCACATAGAAAGGGGTGTAATTCTATTAAATGACTGGTCTGATAAGAAAAGAGTAAAGTGGTAGTATGACTTCTTTATTTCTTGAAGATATTATTAACTGGGCCAGACAGAAGGATTTCCTGACTATGGTATAAACATAATGATCGAATGAGAGAGAGAGTTGTCTTCATAAGTACACAGGGCTCTTATGACCATGTCTACCATGTCTGTCTGAACAGGAATACCATTTACAATATATAAGATGGGTGAAGCTTTTTGCTGAACACTACTATGATGTAGTCTTTTGCATTTATGTTGAGAGTGTTTTAGTACATAAGGTATGTGCACATACAGACCTTGCTGGAGTTGTTTAGTATTAGTGAAGGAGTGCATAACAGTGGCCAACTTGCAGTCGTCAGCAAACTTTGTCAAATTTGGTTAACTATATTTCTAGAATATTGTCATAGATATCTATAAAATAAATGCCAGACAGGAGAGGATCCAGTATGGATCCCCGTGGTTCCTCATTGGCTACAATTTTACATTCAGAGGGGGTATCAGCAAGGTTCACAATTCAGGATCTGCTTGATCCAGTGGTCAAGCACAGAGGTTTACATTAAGTTTGTCTAATTTCTCAAAAATGTCAGGATGGGGATAGTGTCAAAAACATTAGTATGCCAAGATAAGCAATATGCATTGTGTAACCACTGTCCACAGCCTCCGTAACCTTTTTAAAGAAGCTTACTAGGTTCAGGAGACAGGGTCTGCCCTTCACAAAACCAAACTAAAAAGGGGTGTAGATCAGTTAAGCTGAATATGTGTACTTAAATGAGTTCTGCTATGATATGTTTCATGACTGTACAAATAAGGCTAGTGAGGCTGATGGGCTGTAATTATTTGGATCAGAACAGGGCCATCCTTTTGCAGGGGAGTCATGTTGGCTGTTCCCTTGTGTGGACAGACTGAAAGTGACCAGTTTAAATAGAGGCTTATATAGTGCATACCTGGCACTGATGATAAGGCAGCCTGCTATGCTGTATGGTTGCATAGATGTATTACTGTTAGCCTTCAGAAAGCATTTGAAGATCTGTTGCAAAGTCATTTCAGGAGCAACTAAATTTTCAGAGATTCAGAAGGCAACAATGTGGGTAGATGATGTACAGTTAGCACTAAAGTTTATTAAAAATATATTGGCTATATTCTTGGAATTTAAATGTGTGATATTATTATGGTTAAGCTCAGTGCATCGTTGTATGTTTGGACACTGTTCCTTAATCTCCTGACATAACTAAAGAAAGATTTATAGTTTCCATTGGTGTATATAGTGACCCTAAGCACATACTTATCTATACCTTCTCTAATACTGCCCTTAGGTTATTTACTGGCATCCTGAAACCCAGCTCTTTTTCATACATTCTGCGTTATTGTTTGCCCCCATAATTTCTGTTCATAGTACAGTAGAGTTCTGTATGCAGTTTACAGGGACATTGAATCAATAGCATCAGGTATTTTCTCAAAGACATAGAAGTATCAGACTTTCCAAGATCACTGATCTACAACTTAACTTCAGCTATTCCAGTGGGAAAAAAGAAACTGAAAGAAGAGTCAAGAACTCTTTCACTTTTAATAAATTCAGTTACTGGCTAGTAAGTACACTGCCCAGATGCCAGCAAAGAAGAAACTTAGACAGCCTGAAAGAAAATCAGCTAAAAAAGGTGAAGAGAAAACACTGACTGGGAAGAATCATGCAGCAGTTTAGCAAAAAGCAGTTCAAGCTCCAGCTTTAGTACAAGACATGGCTTCCAGTAATCCAAAAGAAAAAAAAAAAAAAAAAAAAAAAAACAGTCAAATATGCTCAGAGATGATTAAAATAAATGAAACCCTGAAGGAGTATTTCAACTCAAGTGAAGGTAGAGGGGCATCTCAGGCGACCAGATAATGAAATATTGATGAAGAATTTATGTATGCCTTTTTTTGCAGGAGGTAAGAATTGCTGAAAAATTCCACCTTTTGTTTGTGAAGCAAAGACTGCTGCTAATACTAGGTGTAACCTACTCTGAGGTATTACAATGCCACAGCTAATTTCTTTAGTGTGGGAGAGGTCAGTAAGCATGACTCCTGACATGCAGGAACAGAAGGCTTTAGCCCTTATTGGTTGTTCATCTGTGTTCTACCATAAAACGATTCTTTGTAGTGGCGTCTTTTATATAACTCTCACTGGGAATTCATCATTCAGAATTATTAATTACCTTCTAACATTATGTAACATAATGTATAAACATTTCTAACATAATGTATAAACATTTCTTCCTAAGACTTTTTAGAAACTCCAAGGTTCTTTTGAAGTTGATTCCTAACTGACATAGTAATAAGGTTACATGACAAAATACTTCCAAAACTACATTTTGTATTTCCCTGGCTCCTCAGCACAAGCCATACAATTTATTTTGACAAGTATTGTATATATTTAAGGGTTACTTGGCAGTAAAAAGCTTTTCTGTCATCTCTGTCATCATTAAAAACTGCACCTGCAATTATTACACCATGCATGTTTGCAAGAATGGTGGTGAAAATGCAGTAAAGCTTGCACGATTTCTTTTTGGTGTACACATCCTGGTGCGATGCATACATGAGTGCGGACAATTTTAGATTCAGTAAATGTCGCTTAGCGGGGTGCAAGCATGCGCAAACAGGGAAAGTTCCATGGAATGCAAATTACCTCATAAGCAGTTGAATCTTATGCAAATGACCCAGATGGAGCAATCCAACAAGCAGAAAGGCATCTATGTAGATTCCATGTCAGTGTCTGTAAATTCTACCTACAGGAGTCTGCATGGACAGAAGAGGATGTAAAAGTTCGCAAATACAGACGTAACTCCCAAGAAAATGTAATATCATAGACATATATGTGCAAAAAGGTGCATTGTGGATGTCTGAAAAAGGAAGAGAATATGTAAAATAAATAATATTTTTTTTTTAAATAATTTTTGGTATGTTTGTGCTATGTGCCCCAGTGTGCAAACATGCTCAACAGAAATTTAAAAAAATAAATAAATAAATAACATTTCTAATATGTTTTTCACAAATATACTGTAGGACCTTGCATCGGGTCTGTACAATGGTGCATACATGCTGTCACCAAACTCACATGGCTATGAACCATGTAGTATCTAGGTTGTCAGCGTGGATATGTATGTAAATGAGGTGGAGTTCCTGAATTGCTAAAAGGAGCAACCATGTCCACATATTCCCTTCATGTAGGCTTCTATATGTCTATATGATGTTGATATTCCCAGAGGATGTGAATGACATTGGGGGGTATGTCTCATTATTTTTAGGATTATTTTGTTTCCAGCCGCTTGTGTTTGCATGGACAGACTACCCACGTGACAGTGATGACGTAGGCAGCAATCAATTAAAACCAGATATCTTCAATAAATATTTTTGACTTTTGTATAAGCTATGCTGTGCTCTGCGGCACATAGTGGCATGGCAAGCACTAAAGTAGGGCTTGTAAATTATGGTAATTATATCCTGGGCAGGTGAACTTTATCATAATTAGCCAATCCCATGTGGTAGACCTAAAGCAGAACTGTATAAAATATGCATACACTCTACATTTTGATTTTCCTCAATACTCTGGGACATTACAGTAGACACTTGGGAATTTTAACTGGGATAATGCTAGGGGCTGCTGCAGGTCTGCTACATCTATATGTGCTAGATGCTGAAGTCAGTGCTGCTGGTGCTGCTGACAATAGGCCTAGGTCGAGAAGAAGAAGAATTTTCAGGCCCAAGGTAACCTTCCAGGGGCTACAGGAGCTACATGAACTGGAGACTGTAGATTGCTACAGGGTAGACAAGGACATATTACAAGAACTCACTGAGCTCTGCCACCCTCAACTCACAGGCAGAGCTAACAGAGGGGAATCCATTCCAGTGGAGACAAAGGTATGTGTAGCCCTTAGGATGCTAGCTACAGGCTCTTTTCAAAGACCAACTGGGGGGCATGATGGGGGTGTCACAGGCATCTGCATCCAGGATACTGAACCAATTCCTGTATACTATGCTTTCACATGCCAGTGAGCACATATCTTTTCCCCTTAACTCTGAGGAAAGGGCCAGCAATATGCAGCACTTCTACCGTGTAGCACCCTACCCTGAAATACTGTGTGTCATAGATTGCACAAATGTACACATCAAGGCACCACCTGGTGACCAGGGTACAATCTACATTAACCGCAAGGGATACTACTCAATCAAATGCCAGATTGTGTTCAATGCCCAGAGGATTATCCTGAATGTGTGCAATGGCAAAGCTGGCAGTTATCACGACTCCCATATCTGGCACACATTACAGCTGTGAAAGATGTTTGCCAGGGTGAACATCTCACAGGATCATTTACTGAGGGATACTGGCTATGCCCCAGAACCATGGATGATGACACCCATCAGAAATGCACACACACCCATGGCAGAACGCCATAATGAGGCACATGCACAAATGATGAACATTATAGAGCATGTGTTTTGGCTTCTGAAGTCACGGTTCCAGTGCCTCGATATATCTGGTGGAGCCCTGCAGTATGCTCTACCCACATGTGCACAAATATTCACAGTATATGCTATGATACATAATCTGATCCTGTGGAAACAGCTGCAGCAGGATCAGCAAAGGGAAGGGATACACAGCCCCCCACCAGTGCCTAAGTCACCACAGTCACAGTCACAGGAGGACTCAGAGGAGGGACCCCCTGCTGATATCCCTGTAGGCAGCTGTAGGTATGCCCAGTATGCCCTGGCTTTGGCTAAGAGACAACACATAGCACATTTACTGACATCCTAAAAACCTACGGACTAACACCTTACTCCCACTCACATACAGATATTAAAACTGATGCCAGGCAACTCACACATCCTGTACCTTTCCATGCATTGGCTGTGTACTGCTTGCATCAGACAGAGTCAGTCCTGAATGACACTTGTGTCAACTGTTGCATTTGCAGGGTAAGTCTGTAACCTACACAGTAGTCTACTGGATTATTATAATATGTCAGTGTATGTATGGACCAGGTACATTATGCAAATAACTATAGTGGGCTAGTTGGACAGAAATGACATGCATTTGGGACTACCGATACCCATTCCACTAACATGTTTCCATTTCTGTTCAGCAGACCTCATACATGGAATATTCATGCAGTCTTACTGCAACAGATTACTGATACATAATGGAAGGGAAATGTTAGACAGTCAGGTTAAATGATAGGCTGTTGTGTATCTCAGCAGAACATGTGGTATTGTTCCACCACATGCAACACAGCAGTGTTCCCTTGTAGCTGATTTAACAGTAACTCATCAATGGTATATAAGAATTTCACTGAGTCTCAGGACAGTACTATAGAAATTGATCATATTTTGTATGTCTTACGTAAAGGAGGAATAACCAATGTATTTATTTATGCAAGTGATTGTGTGATGAATGACCCTCTGAACGCCAAGCAGCTTATGTGGCTTAAAGGAATAAGGCAATCACCTTGTGTGATGGCGTTCATGATTCTCATCTAAAAGTAGCCACTCATTTTTGATGTGAGGCATCAATAATTTGTGTTCTACAGACTGACAGTCTGTTTGTGCTGTACTGTTTTAACTTCTGTCACATATTAATTACATAAAACCACTTTAGAAAATCTTAGTCAATGTGAGTGAAGTGCAGCAGTGCAGAAACAGGGACAGATGTCATATTGTTTAATACACAAAATCCTGGACTGGAGTACAGCTAGGTGTGGGCTATAGTCAGCTTATAACTAGCCAAAACTCCCACTGGACATGCTATACACTTAATTAAGCCAAATGCAAATCTGTATATATGTATGTGTGTGTGTGTGTGTGTGTGTGTGTGTGTGTGTGTGTGTGTGTGTGTGTGTGTGTGTGTGTGTGTATATATATATATATATATATATATATATATATATATATATATATATATGTGTGTGTGTGTGTGTGTGTGTGTGTGTGTGTGTGTGTGTCTGTATACATAGGCACAGTATATGCATACACACATGCATCTCTGTCTCTCCCTATCTATCTCTATATATCAGACACACACACACACACACACACACACACACACACACACACACACACATATCCATCCTGATACACACATGCCCACACACACACACACACACACACACACACACACATATATATATATATATATATATATATATATATATATATATATATATATATATATATGTGTGTGTGTGTGTGTCTGTCTGTCTGTATTGCCCAACATACCCAGATTGTGGTGATTAAAGCTGCACTATGACACATATATAATGTTGGTCAAAGGACCAAAAGTAAGGGCTCAACAGTAGATAATGCACTTACAGCCCCCTGTGCCTGTTGGATGTCACCACACATACACCAACAAGTGATAAAGTTGTGTAAAGTATAATGTTGTGTACTCATGCATTGACAGGGCAAATTGTTTTTGCCCACAGACTTGCCCATCCAGATGTAAACAGACACATATTACCAAAATGGCTGCTGTTGCCACATTGCTAGGATAAAAAAACAGTTGTCTAACTGCTAGGCTACTAGATGTAGATGACAATAAGAAGCAATGTTGCTCTGCAGACCACACACGCTGTTCAACACAGGCCTTGTGTATGTCAGCTACTTATGCATTATCATGCATTAAGTACTGTGATCTGTAGTGTGTAATACCTAGATAGGTAGGGGTTCTAATTTCATTGTAGCCATCTTGGACTGTGTGGGTCCTGTGCAGTGTCCTGTAAACATTATTTGATAATATTACCATTCTCACTGTAGCCAGGTTGGTGTGTGTGTATGGATGTCAGTTAGATCATTTTACATCAGACTGTGGGATTATAGGATCATTGAACTTTGCTAGGCTATTGGCCCTAGGGTCCTTATAATCCTAGCTAAGTTCTTACCCTTATTTACACAATCAGCACCTATTGCCCCTGTCCAAGGGGAACATAGGAAGAACCTCCATGGTGAACTAATGGTCACCCATCACCCATCCAATCATACAGAATGCATCTGAAGAGGGCCAATGAGGTGTGCTGTTTGACATTAAGAGGGAGTCTGTTGCAAAGATTTGTTAAACCCTGGTAGACATATCTCTCCCTCCAGCATGTTTTATTGATGTCACATACCAGGTTAAGGTCCTTACAGTGAGTAATTCGTGTACCATTTGATTTACTGATATGCAGCATTACCAATAAAGCAGAGTAACAGATTGCCTTGTATGCAGTCCCCATAGGACAGATGCTAAAGACTTGAACCTCCCTTATAAGGAACCTTTGTGGTCTGTGCAATTGCCACTGGTGCTTGGAAACATACATAACAAAATGGCCATTGCACTCGCATATTACTCTGATGAAGGAAGGAAGAGTACATGGAGGTTACAACTAATTCATTTTTGGGTGACAATGCCCTTGGGTATGACATGAGCAAGATATAATGCCCTTCTTACCACTTGTGGAGACATGGTGATCTAAGGTTAGGTAGGTGTAAACCTGTGTGCCCAGGTCTCTCACCTGAGTATTTACTTAAGGTGTTGCTATTGATGTGCTACATAGCAGGGCATTGTTGGTACCAAAAGGAATGATACTACATATATGTGCATGGAGTTTAGCACCATGATTGTGTCAAAAATCATTTGGTCATGTATGACCTTCTTCTAGAATATTGACATAGTTTGGAGAGTTTATGATCCCTCCCAGTTTTCAGGCATTAGCAAACCTTGTCAGCCACAGACATTCACTTTGTGTTTTTAAGTTGGATTAATGGATTCCAAATCTTAGACTACCAGGACTGAACCCTGTGAAACACCACTGGTTACAGCTCTGCTACTGAAGGTGAATACCCCTATTCTGACTATATGGGTGCTATCAGTGAGCTAGTTAATGACCCCTCTAATGATATTACAGTTGATGGCTAGC